>NC_136020.1:18144238-18164238 GCF_048128805.1 Centroberyx gerrardi | reverse complement strand
AACTTATACTGACACAGTGTATGCTGTCATTAACGCACTGTATGCTGTGTTGAAAATGAACACAAATGCGTATCGTCCCAAACAAAAACAACACATCCTTTTCAAGAGCGTCACAGACTCCTGATGATAATCGGTCGGTCGACATGCGTTGGTGGCCGAGAGACATTTAGTCAGTCGGTGATAATCGGCAAGTGACCGCATCCGACCAGAATCAGAACCACAATCGCTGATTCACCATGCACAATAAATGTCAAATTTAGAGGAAAAATCAGGGGAAAATGATTTAATCACCCTTCTTGTTAACTGTGATAACATCGTCCTCTGTCACCATCTTTTATTCATCCGCTATTATCTCTCATCCATGGATGATTGTGCACTCAGTGTAGCTGTGCTGGATTTTAATGACTGTGTGCACAGCTGAGATAGGGCCGGTCCAACTGTTTGTGGCAGCTTTCCTCTGGCTACAGGATGTAAATGCCAGAGGCTGTTGTGAGTCAAAGCGCTGATCGGGTTCACGGCCCCGCGGTGCAGCAAGGCTTCCCGAATAAGTAAGCGAAGGCCTCCAGCACACACATTCACACACACAGCCTTTTTTTGTCTCTCACACACAGATGCACGCAAAAATAGACACGCACATACCCATGCACACACACACCTACATTCACGCCCGAATTAACACAGTGTGGTGCCCTAGGGTGACCTCACTTGAAGTGCTCCCCTCCTTCCTCTTTACACGCAAAAAAGTTACATTTACTAAGGCAATAAAGATCATAAATTTACATTAACTATACAGGCTCAACACACATACTACAGACAAATATAAGACAATGTACTAACCAACAAATTACTTTACACCATAGATTGACTACAAATGCCATTTTAGGCTTTACACACAGAGCTATACTGTATCAAATTTGAATGCAACTCACATCAAATACATCATGCTAAAAATTGTTTCCACCATAAATTTCCAAAGGCCTGAATGAAGAATAAATGCCAAACCATTACAGAGCCTGACAAAAAAAAAAAAAATCATGACAGACATCTAATGCAACTTCAGCACCACGGACAAGGCCCCACATACCACCAAATAAGGCAAGCTCAATGGCTGTAGCAAGCAGTCAGTTCAGGTGAGGTGATGTGACAGTGGGAGCTGCAGAAGGTGAAAGGAGCAGCACATTCAGACTGGGACGTTAGTCCAGACCAGCCCACCGCAATCGGCCGGACACCAACCACAACACAACCTGTCAGCTACGCGACTCAGATTTAACTGTGCCTGTCATTTGATCTGAGTTTGTTTAATGTGGCCCAGCTGCCCGGTTGGGTGGAGTTTGCGTTTTTAAGCACTGTGATTGGCCTGAAGGTCCAAACACCGCCCAGCCGGCAAACTTGGTGTAAAAACTAACCAAACCAGTTGTTTAAGCCACCAAAACTTGTAGAACCACCAATACTGCTCCGTATTTA
Source organism: Centroberyx gerrardi (assembly GCF_048128805.1). Taxonomy (NCBI): domain Eukaryota; kingdom Metazoa; phylum Chordata; class Actinopteri; order Beryciformes; family Berycidae; genus Centroberyx; species Centroberyx gerrardi. The sequence continues at coordinate 18,162,774 of NC_136020.1, read as the reverse complement.
TTTTTTCAGAACTGGAACGCGCTGACACCCTCTCACTCTGTTTATAGAGTAGATAGATTGGCCCACCGGGAAGTCTCCCGGTAGTCCCGATGGCCAGTCCATCCCTGAATGTATTGCAGTGCGTAGGCTATTAGAAATTATGGTTGCTATAAGCATCACAAACCGCACATCCAGTTCAAAAAGAAAACCTTTCCACAAGCATCAACTCGACCAGTTCGTTCTTCACTCTTTTAAGTTGTGAAAAAGATCTCTCACCCTTACAGTTAGTAACAGGCAGGTTAAGAAAATCCTGACTGCGGCAAACACACTTGGGAAAGTAGTTTTCAGCCTACTTTTTCGCAGCAGCTCCTCCGGTGAACGGCTTTTCTCTTCCTGCACAAAATGCTTGAACTGGACAAATTCAAATGTGATGGGGAGGCAGGGGGGCACCTACACACCAACCACGATTCTTTCTCTTTATATTCTTTTTTAGTATCAAAGGTTAATTTTGGCCGTGTATGCATTCCCGCCAGAGAGTAATATATAAAGAAAATATGACAAAACTTTTAAAGGTATAATTGTGGTTTGAATGCCGTGAGGCAAATTGGCTGGTGCCCCCGGGCACTCGCCCGATGCCATATATGGATAATCCGGCCCAGTTTAAATTGATATTCTAAGGCTTGCTGTATGAATAGAGAAGGAGAAAGACCATAAAACCACTTTACACATATGTGAATAGCATGTGTACGCACTCTCTCACACACACACACACACACACACACACTGCAAAAAATCTCCATGTTAACAAATCATTTAATCTATTTTTGAGTCATAAAATTTAAATTTTCTTAAAACACATGAAAAAATCTGCCAACGGAGTTAGATAATTTCACTTGTTTCCAATGCAAATCAACTTGTTTTAAGAATTTCGTAAAATCAAGCATCATTTTCTTGATAGTAGTGCAGTGATTTTGCCTTATTCTGACTGGTTTCAAGATGTTGACACTCATTTCTAGAAAATTCCAAGTGAAACTGCAGTGGAAACAAGTGGAGTTATCTCACCTCACTGGCAGAATTTTTCTGTTGTTTTAAGAAAAATAAGATTTGCCGGCTGAATATGAGACTAAACGACTTGTTAAGATGGATGTTTTTTGCAGTGCATACTGCACATACACACTGGCAGCATCATAAAGACTCTCCCTCCTCACCTATGTCTCTTTCAGTCTGTCTCTCTCACACTTCATCCCCATATGTATCCACCTTGGCCTCTATAGCAGCATGTCACAGTCCAACATGTTGTATCACCGCTGAGCTTTTTACACATTAAACCTTTTCTTTCAGCTTTACTGCCAACGCAAGACCAAACCTGGTGCAGGAATGACGGGTGAATGGAGAAAGCGTGCGGCTTCAAAACGAGGAGGATGAAAGTCGTCGCAGCCTGGAATCCTGTCCGCTCTACCTGGCGGCTCACTTGTTTACACACACACACACACACACACACCTCTGGCCCGGAGAATGGAGGTGCGGATTCGTTCGCTGTTCGCGGTGGAATAAAAGAGAACAAATATCCAAAAGTGCATCAGTTTCAAAAGCACGCTTGCCCAGTGGGCTTGGAAGCTGAAGCCGATGCACCTTGTAGAAAAGTAGAGAGAAGCATGAAAGCTTGATTGTTGTGCGAAGGCAATGTGACTCCAGACTAAAGGTGTGTGGATGCAAGTGCTCCATCGTTTTGCTTTGTTTGTGGATTCTGCTGCCTTTTTCGTTTTTCAGTTCTCTTATGGGATTATTTTTGGACATTTGCCACGTCTGAGTTTGAAGTGTATTATCTTCCAAAAGGACCTCAGCAGGGTTCAAGTGATGCTACAGGATTTTCACTTCGCCCTTTGTTTTGATTCGTGGATTTGATGGTTGTCGCTTTTGATGAGATATTTGGGATTTTTTTGGGGGGGTGGGTATAATGCCACAACTCTCTCCTTTGTTGATGAATGCATGTGTGTGTGTGTGTGTGTGTGTGTGTGTCCTATCATCGGTTGTGCATGTGCCTGTCTCCTCTTTATAAATCACAGTTATGAGAAACAATGAGTCACATCATGGAGATAAGTCACTCTGCATTACTCTCTTTCTGCTGCCATCTTATTCATAGACACACACATGCACACACACACACACACACACACGTTAGTGGCATTGCTGGGTGTGCTTACCTACATTACGGGGTATTCATGGTTCACGGTGAGACAATAATTCATGATTTCCTCAGGCCTCATCCAACCTCCTCCTTTGCCATTGCATCTCATCATCGCTCTCCCTCCGCCTCTCCTCTCTCTCTCTCCGTCTCTCCTCTCTCTCCCTCCGCCTCTCCTCCCTCTCTCTCCGTCTCTCCTTGCTGTAGGCTGACTGATGTGGTCATGTATGAAGGTTGACAGACTCTACATCGGAGAGGTTTTAGTATGCAGAGGGCCTCAGACCTTCGGGCCAAGGTATCTCTGCTCCCCCAACTCCTCTCCCCTCTTCCCCATCTCCATCTCTCCCCTTCTCTCTCTCTCTCTCTCTGTCGTTGTCATTCTCTCTCTCCGTCCCCCCTCGTTCTCCTCCCCATCAACCTCCTCTCTTTCCCCTTTTCCTGCTTTCCCTCCGTCTCCACTCATGCATACCGGCACCAACCAGCGCCCCAGGTTGTGAGCGCAGAGTGCCATCTGATGTGTGCACTTGGGTCATAAATATTCCCATCCTAAGCCATGTTAGGTTACAATCCTTGTACTTCAAGTGAATGTTGATGCTTGTTTGCGTCGTGCTTTTGTAAAGGTGAGGACATGCACTTTCCTCCCTCTGTAAAAACGTACAAAAGTGGTACTGCGGCGTGTGCATGCGATTCAGTATTGGAGACGTTTAGTCGTTTATGACGTTGCTTCCAACAAATTGAAATGACAAGTTCCGCTGTTGAAAACGATCAGAGGGGAAGGCTCCTGAGAGAATGTCAACAAACCCGGTCAGCTCCATTAAAGACACGATTCCCTGGCTGTTGTCCCGTCTGTAGTCCAATTTCCTTCTCTTGTCAAAGGAGGCACTCCAGGTTCGACTCTGAAACGACTTGAGACCGGCTCTCTCGGGCGTGCCGGGGTTTGGCGGGTTGCTCGGCGCTCTCACAAATTTGATTGGGGTGTTTTCATCTCCCCAAACAAACAGAGCAACGAGGATAAACGCCTCCGGGTTTGATTCACAACGCAGCGGGAGTGAAGGCGGCCTTACACGCATGCTTGCACACACGCATACACACACACACACACACACCGTCAGCTATCTCCTTTGTTGTGATCTAGAAAGGAAAGCCTTAGATCGGCTTCCACGCGCTCACACATCACACATCTTCAACATACAAGGCGCTGACCCCTCCGTGCCTAAGCAAGGATATTTGCATGCGAGGTATTGAAGTGAAGCATGGTATTTGAATGTAAGTGGGTGGGAATGAGATGCCTTATTTCATGCGGCGCTGTATGTTTCATCCGACACTGCATGGAGAGACGATATTCATATTCAGTTCTACGATGCAATCCGCAAGCCGGTATGTGATATCAAAGGCTCGTTCATCCCAGCAACCAGTCAGTTTCAAATGCAGTAGAATGGGCGGACAAGATGGAGAAAACTATATGAAAGGCATTGAACCTGTGGGTATTCATGGATAAATGAGCGCTCATGCACACAAAAACCCAGCACACACACACACATACACACACACACACGTGCACACAAATGCTTACCCCAACCTCTGCATTTTATCTTATTACCTACAGCTTTGTTGATATTATAAGGTCTTGTTTAGCTGTGATTCATGTATCAAACATGAATACCTGACCCTGAAATATCCCATTAAGAAAAAGCCTCAGGCAGCTGTGTATGTGTGTGTGTGTGTGTGTGTGTGTGTGGGTGTGTGTCTTTGTGTGTGTGATGACTGGGCAGGGTCAGTCAGGCTGTGTTTTCATGTCCCCAGTCTTACATAAATGTGTGTGCGTGTGTGTGTGCGTGTGTGTGTGTGTGTGTGTGTGTCCTCACTCCATGCCCATACTCACCCTTGTATTAGCATGCAGCTCAAGACACACTCACCATTACTCACCATTTACACATTAAAATGTGTTTCTGTGTGTGCGTTTATGTGTAAGTGTGTGTGTATGTGTGGGACGCGTGTGGGTTTTGATATGAACTGTGCCAGTGCCTGTGGCCCTGACATACACACACACACACACACACACACACACACACTAATCCACAGGTCTACGGTGAATCAACATACGAATACTAATCTCAGCGTCAGTGTTGCTCTTCTGTGTGTTCGTGAGAAAATGTATTCAGAAGTTTATGGTTCCTCATCCGTATATCATACATCATGCAAGGGTTTAAGTGTGTGTTTGTGTGTGTGTGTAGTTTCTAAATAGTATGCTTGCGTGTATACATACTATGGATGTGTGCACAGCAGTAGTATTTCATATATATGTTCACATATGAGATTCAGCGCTGTGCTAAGAATAGCAGTCTGCCAATGAGATGAGGAATATGGCTGTGTATCTCCCCTATAGGAGCTCTGTATAAGGCCCACACACACACACACACACACATACACACACACACACACACCCTCGCTCTGCGCCAGTGGAAGTGAACCGCGGCCATGGGGATTGGAAGATGGGGTACAGCAGTAGCAATTTGAATCCCCTCCGTCACTTTGTATAGCACGATGCTGTATGTATGAATGTATGAGGCTGGATGCTCCAGGAGCCTTGGGTGTGAATGTTTCATAAATGTAAAGTCAAGATTTATTTATAAAGCACTTTTAACAAACAGATTTGCCGCAAAAGCGCTTCATACAGAAAACGAATAGAACACAAATACAGATGAAAACGAGAGAAAATAAAACGGGATAATAAGATAGAACAAATACTTCACAGGTTGCAAGAAATAGAGCTTCTACTTGTGCCTTTGCATGCTGATTATAGGGCAAAATAGTAATGCATGTGTGAGATAGAGAGCAGGTACACAGATTAAAGAGGATCGTGTTAGCAGGGTCCGAACTTAACACCTGCCAAATGCCAAATGCCAGTAAAATTTGTATTTGAGGGATAAATCAGTAAGGCACACCCTCCACACACCGGCCGCTAGCTTGAGACAAAACATTTGAATGCCTCGGTTATATTGAGTTTTCTTGCACTTCATAACAAACTTGAAACTATTGTATAAGTGTGTGAGTAAGTTTTAAATTAAAACACAAAGTACCTGATTCAAAAAGTATGCAAAAATGTACAGTATATTAATCACTTTGGCCGGTAAAAATTATTCTTGGTAGGTTTTTTTTTTTTTTTGTTTAATGCTAATTCCCCAACGATTACTTAACATACTGCATACTAAATTGTTAGCATGCGTGCCGGACAAAACTATCCACCGGAGACACAGAGATCATTTTGCCTTTTATGCCATAATGGCATCATCAATGTTTCTCTCACACTCAGCAATAAGACTCACTGCAAAACGTTTGTCGATTTACAACATATGACATTTAAATACTCCGAGTTTATGTGTTTGGTTGGGTAATTAGATCCATTTTGAGTTTCTTCCGTGATTTCAAAATTGTTCAACCGCAAAATGATGTTTTGTTTAACCTTTCTCTCTCTCTCTCTCTCTTTCTTAGATTCTTTTCTGCTTCATTGTGAGGGATGTAAACCACATCTCTGCTCTACAGACATAAATTGCTCACTGCATACATTTCTGCTGTGTGGGTGGCATGCAGTGCATCTGTGTGTGTGTGTGTGTGTGTGTGTGTGTGTGTGTGTGTGTGTGTGAGATACCAGTCACGTCATTCATTAGGACTGAATTTGAAGCAGGCATCAGATTCATGATCCCCAAGCAGCTGCACTCTGCAATTCATCCCTCCGCACCCTGCAGTGTGACCGACCAGAACTGCAATTTACTCTGCTCAGACAACATGTAATCTATAACCAGCAGCATGCCAAACACACACACACACACACACACACACACACACACACACACACTGACATAGACAGGCACATAGACATATGGGCGTTGGGCAAAATTTCAGAAACACTGCAAGAACGTTAACTAAATCTCAATTAGAATGGCAGCTACGTGGGTGAGTCATATTAAGGTGAGTGCCAATTAGCAAGAAGTCTGTTAATCACTGCATTTATATGTGAGTTTTCAAAGCAACAAGAAAACACCAACACAGTTCCCAGCTGGTCAAATAGGGGCTGAATTGTAAGTGCATCCATCACAAAAACTGCTAAATTATTTAATGTGGCAAAGGTCACAAGTCAAAACTTACAGCTTACAGGGACAGACGGACACTTACTGTAACCGCATAGTTGCTAAACACCACAAAATTACAGCCTCAACAATCACCACAGAATTTAATAACACATCTGTACATTTTGAACTTCTCAAAGCTGGTATTTATGGCAGTTCTAGTAATTCAGTAGTAAAGCGTACACCCATAAAAAGGTGCAAACCATCGGTCCAAAGTCAGAGTAAATAAATATATGAAGGTTGCACACTTCTCTCCACATTTATTTTACACCGCCAACATTTTTTGGCAATATGCATTCTTCAGGGTGTCATTTATGGCCGTTCTGCCATTTAGAAGCCGCTTGTATCCAAGATCAGTGTATAAAGATGCATAACCTGGTGTAAGGAGCTCAAAACCTGGAGCCTTGAGCAATGAGTGGTCTTTCACCCTTTTTCCTACATGGATGGTTTGCATTTGAAGAAAACAAAAGGAGGTTAAGGGTTCGAGTTTCAACTTTATTTGACTACAAAAATAGGTAAAAAAAAAGTGAAAAGCTAAAATAATAAAATATTGTGTAATGACCCAGTGGATGCATCCAAGTTAAGTTAAGTTTAAGTTAAGTTTGTACATCAGCAACAAGTCATAATAATAGAAAAAAATAAATAAATAAATTACAGTACTAAAGTGACCAGCAATGCTGTAATCGACAACAGCAAGATACAAGTCATCGATAAAGTATCAGCAACAATGTTGTCATCTGTATCAACATTATCTTCATCATCATCATCATAGTCATCATCAACTTTATCATCATCAACACCACCATCGTCACCCTATCATCTCTTCATCCCTGAATTCAGTTTATACATAATCTTTATACATTTGTCTTAACTTTGGACCTGACCTGCAAACCAGAGGGAAGATTCCGGACTTCAGATGAAGAGGATGTGTCGGGTCAAACAGGACTCTACCTGCCGTTTGTAGAGATCAGACAAACTGCAAAGCTGGACTCCTATGATCTTGCTCACATTGACAATTTTGGCAAGTCATTTCTTTTTTTATTTCACACTGAGATGGCCATGCCAGCAGACAAATGAAAAAATAAGTAACATTTCCATAAGGACTGAATTCTGATGCCTTCAAACCACAGCATATATATTGCCAATTATTAAACATGGTGATGGATCTGTAATGGTATGGCAGCCATCCCATGGGAGTCATTAGGTGCACCCTAAGGGGCAAATACAGTTCACTCATATTTCCACATTCCATGATGATAAGGCCCCCATTCACACAGTTAAACAAATTCAGGACTGACTTCATGCACACCAGGATGAAGTCAAACAATGTATGGGAAGTAGATTTCCACCTGCTTCATCCCTCAAAGAACTGGAGGCTTTCCTTATTGAAAGACCCATATTGGACTATATCTGGACTTCATCTTACTAAAATACTAGTTTTCCTAACCCTAACCCTACATTTTTATTACAGCTCCTGTCTTGATAACTGTGTGTGTATCCTGACCTTTCACAACAGAGCTTTGACTGACAAGTTGACAGCCAATCACACACTGGAGGTGATCACGCATCTAAACTGTAAACAGTGTTGGACAGATGCTAGCATACAAGATGCTAACTGAAAGCTAACATTTCCTGTGAATAAATAGCAGTGGCTTTTTGCAGATAGCAGCTTATTTGAGTTAATTGAGTGAAAGGCATCAGGTGTCAGCCCAGCAGTTGCAGAACCCTTAAAGCGTTGAGTAAAATGCAAACTGCAGTCCCTGTGGAAATGCACACTGCATAGGAATGCTGAATCAAAACACGGCATAATTGCCAATGAAATAGCAAAGCTCACTGTGAATCCTCTCGGGCTTTGTGCAGGTTGACACCCTGGTATTACACAACGACCATCTGTCATGTTTGTTTAGTGATTTTGGCAGGACGCAAAAATCATTCGCTTTTCAAAAGTAACTCACAAGGGACCAGTTACACACTCACAGTGAAAAGGAGGGCGGTGCGTTTGCCAGGACTAAGAAAAGTGGGACAACAAATGCAACCAATGACATTTATTGTGATTTTTGACATGAAATATGTCAATTATTTCATCCAATTCTGAGCTAATTATGAAACTACAAAGAGCAAGTCGAGGTTTTGGTCATATGATGTTTATTTAAATATCTCAAACCCTGATTTTCATATTCATTCATGCCAATTTACAACCCAAATGCATCATAACCATGCAGCAATCTGGAATATTGTGTTTGAAGAAAGGCCCAATGTCCCACTCAACACAGTTCATATATCATCTTTCATATAGTTAGGTGTTTACGTTATTTTGTCCATGCATTGAACCACAGCTACATGATCAGTTCCACACACACACACACTTGATATATGTCATGCACACAGACACAAGGCTAGCAAACACATAAAATGACCTCACAACAACATATGATCCATACTTTGTACCATGCAATCAGTGGGCTAGGCTGAGGGTTTAGGAATAGGACAGTGGAACACACACACACACACACACACACAGAAAGACATAGGCCTACAAAACATGCACAAATATTTAGCTACCGTCATGTGTCCCTGTTGTCTTGGAAACAGATCTGCATCCCCTCAGCTCTTCCTGGCTTATTTCATAAAGTTATTTCAGCAAAGGAACGAGAGCGACAACAACAGCTGGTGCCCTTAACTAGCCATGGCAACATATCCATCTAATTCAGAGAGAGAGAGGGAGGGAGAGAGAGAGAGAGAGAGAGAGAGAGCAAAAGAGATACAGAATCATAACGATACAGAGGGAATGAACGAGCGAATGAGTAGGGAGATGAAAGAGAGAGAGACTACAGAATATCCAGAATATAGGAAATGCGTTCAGCTTTACCACAGTCTAGTGGGCATTACATCAGCTACACATTAACCTATTATAAATTGATAGATAATCCATTAGTGATCTTGTGTGTTAACCAGGCAGCCTAGTGATCGGCTCTGCAGTCTTGGTATGCAGAGACTCTCTCCCCAGCTGACTGACAGCGGATTGAATCAATCTGCCGCTTATTTCTGTGCTAATTTCTCCTCCATGTATAGCCCTGACTAAAGCGTGAGAAACATGAAAGAGTGCACAACCCGCTCGATTTTCTTCTTTTTTTTTAAAGACAGAAAGATAAAGTCCTTCCACAGGGATCGCTTACTGCCGGTTGAGAGAGCGACTCGTCCCTGATGTGGCTCTGTACATACCAAATACGAGATGTTTGTCGCACCGCTTCCCTTGTGAGAAAGAGAGATGATGTTTGTGAGGAATGAGAGAGCTACTGTCTAGCATAAAGAAAGAGTTTTACCCTGATTCATTGATGCAGTCCGATACATACTAATGTACCAATCAATACAACAATGGCACTTCTTTTAAAGGATTATAGATAAATTGAGTTCTTGGTTGATAGATCACTTGTTTTTGATGATTCTTTGGGTAAAGTGTGGCACCAAAACTAGAATAGAATAACGGCTTCAATGCCCATCCAGGCTAAAACTAATGATGCTGTAATGTCCTTTAGATAAAACCAACCGCTAAATGGCATATATTACACACTACGTTTTTAAATATATTGAATTATAAACTTCACTTTTCCAATCAAAAAGGATATATAGGATTTTGGAAATTAATTATTTGTATGTTTACCCATCCCGCTCTGTACTGTAGCATGATGATGGAGAGCTTTCCCTCTCTCAGTAGCGAGGCCGTTAGCCATCTGGCAATTGGCTCAGCTTCAGTTTCAGATGTAAAGTGAAACACATGGGATGTTATGTGTTTTGCAGCACTCTAGGCGTAACACACTGAATGCTGTGCGTGCGTGTGTGTGTGTGTGTGCGTGTGTGTGTGTGTGTGTGGATGGATGAATAGATAGGTGGTTGGAAATAGATGGATGGATGATGTATGATGTATAAATAATGTAAAGATGGGATGACATGTCTCTCAGCAGAGTCCCGGTCTCTCTCATCTTACTGCCTCTCTTCATCCTCCAGTCCCTTTTTCTCCATCTCTCTCTCTCTACACCCCCCTCCTCTCTCTCATCCCTTTTTTTGTACTCTTTCATCTCCAGCTGTCTTCTTTCTCTCTCTTTCTCTCTCTCTTTCTCTGTCCCCCTCTGGTTACTCTAGGCTACATGTTTACATGTTTATCAATTTCCCTTCATATTGTATCGTGCTGATGGAGAGGATTCCCTCTCACAGCAGTGCGGATGGTTGCTGTGTGAATAATGGATCCATAGTGCTGACAGCTATACCCTGCCATAGTGCTAATGGTAGAGGTGAGGCTGTGTAGATGAAAGGGACCTGGGGACAGAAGCCACTTGGAGAGGATTTAAAACCCTCCTAACAGCGTACTGAGACCGGCTGATAAAACGCTGCGGAAGGAGGAGTGTTTTGGTGTGTGTGTGTGTGTGTGTGTCGTGCATGTGCGACAGTGTTTCGTGTGCTCTGCTGAGTGTGTGAGTGTGTGTGTGTGTATGCGGGGCGCGCTATTATAACAGATGATGCAGATTTGAGTGACGCTGCCAAATTATATTATCAACATTCTGTGTGAGTGTGGGTGTTTTTCACGGTTGTTGAATGGAGTCCAGTGTGACAGCACTGGATTGTGTGTGTGTGTGTGTTTGTGTGTGTGTGTGTGTGTGTGTGCGTAAGGCTGTGTTTTGCCAGGCATATGTTTGCAGGCAGCGTCCTCTCACACCAAGCACAGAAGATTTGTCACATAGCCGCCAGCTGCAGGTGACACATTCAACAAGTGGCAATGGAAACCGAGAGCGTGCTTCAGACACACACACACACACACACACACAGAGAAAAGCACACGAACACCCTTATGCTCACACAGGCTTACACACACATTGTCCGGGCCACAGCTCCCGGGGGACGAGCAGCATCTTGGTACTATAGTCCAGACAGATGAGCCTATTCTCTTCCCGTGTTGCTGAGTGAAAACAGGTCAACTCTTGAAAGTGCCTTTTTCGGTCAAGGATGTTCTGCTCCAGTTCTCTGAGCCGGTGAAAAGCAGAAACTGTTGGAAAATGCATGAAGCATTCACTGACTTCTACTACCACCACTACTACTACTACTACTTTCTCTCTATTCGCAAGTTGTTGTTTTTTTCCTTTCTGAAAACTTTAAAGGTGCACCAGGCAATGTCGTACGTTGGCGGCCCCAAGTGGCAGCAAAAAGTAACTGTTTGACTTTAAAACTCAGAAATCAGTGCTGAAGAAAATCTTTTGGCTGCAGGTTCGGCCATCGTCGGCGAGTCCAACTTTCTCTGGACAGAGCGCTCGCTTGCTGCTGTTTAGGCGCAAATTTTGTATTTCGCTCGAGTTTTGATCCGTCTTCCTGTGTACCGCTAAATTGGGCAAATCTACCGCATCTCAATTAGTGAGGATCTCTCTGTTGCAGCCCCACTTTGCGATTCAGGCATAAGACACAAGATGTATTTTTACATAAATATCGCAGCTTTAACCTTATCCACCTTATGAGATGGAAGTCAATGAAATCAGGCAGAAGCACAGATATCATCACTCCCCATGGGTATTTGGATATATAATAGATATCACTTGTAATTCTTGATGATATGTACTCTTATGGTGAGTGTTTGTGGTGGTGTTTGGAAATGCGTATGGAAAAGTATAACCAGCATCTCATATTAACATTTCGCATTTTTACGCATTCAATCCCCTTTGGCTACTGGCAGGCCGCCCATGAAAGACTCGAGACTGCTGAAACTTTGCAATATGCAGCCTACAGAAAGGCCAGTACACATATACACACACACACACACACACACACACACACACACGGAATACTGTTCCTCACCTCCTACTCTTTTTCCACACAGGACTCAGGTTGATGTGATGAAGTATGCACTGACCTTAGCTACTCTCACTATCACCTTTTTAAGCTCTCAGACTCAATTTGCTCTCCAGTTTTACTTGTTTTTGCTCTACTTTCTCACTCCTCCAGTTTCATTTAACCTCTGCTGACCCATTCCGGCTCATCATTTATTCCTCTTTGCCTCTTTGGTCCTCTTGTTTCCTGTTTCTTTGCTTCTTTCCTTTTCTCCTGTCCTCACTCACCTCATTTTGACTCAACACACTTCATCCTTCTAATTCTCTCCATGTGTATACCAACCAGGCTCCATTCCTCCCTTCTTTTGCTCATTAGGGCTGGGAAAATTGTCAAATACATTTTGGCAATCAGTGTCAGAAAAGTCTACAAGTATCCCAAGTTTGTGAAGTGTAAAAAAGTGTCTTTTAAGAAGTCATATTACGGATTAAAGGTGCTGTATGTAGCATTTTTAAACATCAATATATCATTGTAAAAAATAATTGTTGGTATAAAACAGATGGTCAAGATGATTGGTAGCCTCTATCTCTATCCTCTATCTTGGTAGCCAAAATTAAGATCACATTTCCCATAAACCTGTTGCTTTCTGGCGTCTGTGTGTTTTTCTCTTTCGCTTTACTGAGAAGGATAAACATGTTGGAAGTGATTTTTCCATCGGCCTTTCACTCCCTCCACCATCTGCTATTGCTTTACCTCTGTTTGCACTGGAAGAACAGCGCCCTCTTCCTGTTTTGTGCCTTAAAGCAACACAGATTTCCTGCAAAATCCGAGCCGGTGGTTCACAATGTAAAATGCAGAGTAGAGGCTAGAGGCTTAACTGATGTCTCAAAATGAATGTGGGAAATTAATGATTAATGTAAAAATGTAGCACATATCACCTTTAAATACTGAGAATGAGAATCACATGTTTCTATCAAGGAGAGGAGATAGGTCATCAGTGGAGAGTCAAATGGGAGTGTAGCATTTCCACCAGTACTACAAACACAAACACAGCAACACAGACGAGGGCGAGAGCGCGATCAGCATAGAGAGACACCTACGCACCTACATGCAACTTGTGTTTGAATGCTCAAATCAGAATTTGTCAGCGTTGCCATGACAATAAGGAAATCTTACATCATTCACCTGAGACAACTGCTATAATTTAGGCGCCCACGGCAGCTTGGGTGAGCCAGCGCTAGCATGGAGGGCAATGAGACACAACGATGGAAAAAAACAAAAACAAATAGCCGACTTGATTGGTATTTGGGGAGACACGTCAGCTCAGTCAAAACTCGCACATCATACCATAACCAAAATGTGTTGGAAACAAGTGGGAGAAGCAGGTAGAAATACATGTGACGTCTTTTGTTACTCGCTGTCGGTTCTTATTGGTGTCAGATATGGACTACTAGATATGAACAGTCATCTAAAACAATCATATTTGAGCAAGACACTGAACCCCCACCCGCTCGTTCATTCTAAGTCACTTTGGATAAGTTAAAATGAGCCAAATCCATGAACTGCCCAGCAGAAGAAACTTCTGTTAATATTTCAATCTTGCACACAGCGATTATAGATTATTGTGAAACCGCGGCAGCCTCTCTCGGGTTACGGTGCTGTACAACCCTCTCTCCTTGACACCTCTTCCCTCCTGCCATGCGTTCGTGCCCAGACTCTGTATTGGGAAGTGAACAGTCCACTGGGCACGGAGGTCTCCAAATGGCTCCTAAACTATTCATCTGCTGCAGTCAGTTAGTGCCATGCTGCAACAGAACCTTTTAACAGCAACACTGAGTCCACCACTATTTCTGGGTTTCTGGAAGGGAGGAAGGGAGGAAGGGATGAGACAGAGAGAGTAAGGCGGAGAATGAAAGAAAGGCCAGAGAGAAATGGAGTGAAAAAGTCTGAAAAAGTGGGAGAGCACGGGGGCATGGAGACACGAGTGGGGGGGAAAGGTGAAAGCAAAGTGGCGAGTGGAGATGGACTGAAAAAGAGAGATATAAAAATGAAGAAGAAGTTCAGTCCATTGAGCCTTTCAGCTCCAGTGTGCTGATGGTTTCTGAAGCTGATGTGTAAATGCCATGAGATTGTTGCCTACAAACCACAATGTTGTGGTAAATAAAATTCTGGCTTTCAGAACAGTAATAATTGATGTTTTATTTTCTTGAAGAAGACCCTATCCTCATGTAACTTACATCTACCTGATATAACCTTAATGTATACAATGGGGTGGTTTCAGCCAAGCAATTTGATTGGACAAAGACACTTTCCAACAGAGGTGACAAGACCCCTAAAGCAGTATTATGTGCTTTATTGGGATTTAACTTCAGACAGTATACATGCATTAGCCAATGTATGAAAGCCATAATACCTAATGTTTACATTATGAATTTATACCATAAAGATTTAAATCAGCCTAAAAAGATTGGTAAACTCTATTTTGCAAATGTCAAAGTAGATAAAGTGAGTTTAAGTGGCGTTAGCCTACATATATCCTTGCCTGCCTCAACATGAGCTTATTATTAATGGGATAATAATATGACAATTAATTGAACCCTGTAGGAGAATTTTCCTTTTGCGTGCTCCTGACAAGGAAAGTCAGAGGTCAGCTACATTACAGCACCGTGGAGCCGGTAGGGATTCAGTGTTTTGCTCAGATTCACTTCAGCGGGGTGGATGCTTGCCAATATGGGGGCTTGAACCGTGGTCGTCCAGTTGAAGGACGATCTTACTCGGCCACCCTGCTGCAAATTAGCCCCCAACTACTCAAAGTATTTCCAAGAATTAGCCTGCATTGCACTGAGCTGGAAAATGGTTGTTGCTAGTCCAGAAAATATTAGAGAAGAACAGAATAAGGAAACGTATTTGTTGTTAAAAGATAAACCAACAGCCGTGAACCAACACTTAATGAAAAGCAGCCAAAATCCTGACTTGACACATTGAAACCTATTCAGTGTGATGATAATTAAAACTCTTTTGATGATGGCATAAGCTTTCCCCACAAAAAAAACATAATTGTTAAAATACCACAATTACAGCAACTTGCTTATCTCCCCGCGGTGTTAGAGAGCAGCTGAAATCACAACAGAGCCGTGTCAAGTCTTTGCTTTCTGCCTGGACAATCTGAAGTCAAAGTAGGTCTGACTTTGTACCCTTTAGAAGTGACTACTTAAGTATCCTGGCCTTCCATTTAACTCTACACAGCATCATTTATTAATAGGGCTTGAACGGCTGGTCAAGGAGGTAATCAGCCAAACTGGTACAGTCCCTGAATGATTCATACAGAGACGTGGTAAAAAGGACAGCATTGTGCACTCACTTTGCATACTAAACATCCACGTGAAGCCGAACTGGGATATTGCTTCGTAATATCACTGCTGTTGTGCAAAAGCTGCAATTTAGTGACCTTTAGTGGAATTAAAAATTTTCAAGTAGCCTTTTCCATGACATGATGCCATTCAAAACTCATGCAATGCATCATTTTACAAATGTGTGGCATCATCTCATCTGAAAATGGTCGGTTCTGAGAAGTTAACAATTTGGAGAAATGTCATTCAGCATTTTAGAGAAATTTGCTATTCAGCAGCACAGAAATTTGTCATTCAGCAGCTAAGAAATTTGTCATTCAGCAGCTAAGAAATTTGCCATTCAGCAGCAGAGAAATTTGTCATTCAGCAGCTGTACTGTGCAGGTTTTTCACTGGAAGACCTTCAATGAATTTCCTTAAAGTTGATCTGAAAAGTTTTTGAGGGAACTCCTTTAACGGCCCCGATCCCCAAGGCTTGTGATGCACTGCGCTGTGCATACTAAGTAGCTCGCTGCTTGCACTTGTGCTCAGGAATTGGCGTGTTTAAATTTAAATGTATTTGTTCTTTTGGAAGCAAGATGTTGGGCTGAACAATCTCTGGTGTCGACAGATTAAAACACATACACGAGCGGACACACACACTTCACTTGGCAACGAAGGAGCTCCTTAATGAAAACTTGTTGGTGACAGCCAAGGTCGGTGAGAGATTAACAATGTGCTTCGGGGAACCTGGAGCGTTCAGCCTTTTTGGAGCCAGCTCCTCTGGATAAGGGACAAAGTGTTATGAAGTCAACTGGCCACTGGTGAAATCCTCTCACTTATTTACTCCTCAGGAACGGAGGGATCCAGGAGAGAGGAGAGAAATGCGGAATGAATGTCAGAGCCGAGCATATTACCTGTCACTCAGTCTCCCCTCCACTGCGAGCCGGAGAGGAGGCCAGGTAATGAACGAGGAAGGGAAGAAGAGAGAGAGAGAGGGGCTGAACAAAAGAAGGATAAAACCAGAATATCTGACATGAATTCTGATACAGAGAACCTGACATGTCCAGTCTCTGTATGCTTGTACAAGAGGAGAGAAAATGAGAACACAGAATGTTCCGGAAAGGAAGGGAGGGAGGGGGGGAGGGGGTTCTGAGTTCACCCCACTTTTTCTCTCCAAATCTTTCTTCTTCTGCTGTACAGACACTCTCGCCCACTCTGATGTCTTCCTAGAATTGCAATCACTCCAGATGACCTTCGAGAAATAGAGAGGTTGCTGCAGCCTGGGTTTAGCTACAAAAACAATGCAGTGATACAGCAGTGATACCAAGTACAGTATACCTAAAAAGTTGTGAAATAAGCACAAACTCTGAAGCGCAGATTTATGGGCTGTGGACACGAATTATGTGAAAATTACGTTCCTCCACCACAAATTGGATTCACTAACAATAACACAAATCGGACACGGCATTTTCAGCTAAAAGTTGGCTAACGGTTAAGTTTAGGTAAGTAAAACAACTTTGCTTAAATTTTGGAGTAAGGTCATGGTTAGGCAACTAAAACTACTTGGTTAAGGTTAGACAAAGGCTTTGGTCATGGTTTAAGAAGAAAAACTTTAACTAAAAAATTCAATTTGACTTCAATGTAAGACTGCTTTCTGTTTATAGTCGTGCCTCCTTCATGTAACCGTTCCATGCTGGGAGCAGGGAATGTTAACACTTGTGCCACCAACACAATGTTTGTTAACAAGTTGTGTTCATTTCATGTATTTGTATGAGATCAGGTTGTATCTAGAGCTGATTTTAAAGCTACAATCCGTAACTTTTCGCCTTGAGATAAGAAGAGTATCGCTAGTCCCGCCCTCCTCACCCCTCGATTGGGCAGGTTGACGCGCCAACACTTGTCACTCATCTTGATGAACTGTTTACCTTGTAACTGTATCTAGTCTGAAACTCAGGTAAAGCCACCACGGGTAGCCTACTGAAGATGTAAACGGTGAACGCAGGGAAGAAAAAAAAGCACCATCGATGTTCACCCGTGTGTCACGCAAACAAAACAGTGATCGACCCATCCACACATATTTGAAAAAGTAAAAGGAGATGGATAAAAGTGATATTCAAAAGTTTCTAGTCACATTCTTGTCTAGCTTTTTCATCAAAGGCAGCATCACAAAATTATGATATTGCAACATGTTTATCCTTCACCTCCACCTTCCTACATTTTGAGTGGAAGAGAAAGTGAGATTGACATTTATTGCTAGCTTGGCATGTAATGTCGACCCGGCGCACACCTAACAACTTAATAGAACAGTTGTGGTGACCTTGATGAGCTCCTTGCTGAACCTTCGCTTAGCATTCGACCGCTCAGTGTCACACGGTACAAACACAATCAAAACACTTCACACACAAACAAGCAGTACTGGAAAGGGCAGGGTATCAGTCTGATGCTATTGCATAGCGAAGTGGTTATTCTGCCATGGGGTGTGTTGCTTTGTGCTGTCTATATGTGTGGGTAATGAGGCGTGCTGATGGAGAGTGGCCATGGATTCTTAGTGGAGGCACTTTTTTTCATGGTGGTCTTTTCATGGTGGGGCACACGCTCTTGTTTTCACATGTAGCAGAGGCGGTTTGGGACCAAGGTGATCCTGCCTCAGACAAGAGAAGTCCAGACATTATTCTTGAACTTTGTACAGTAAAACAGATTTCACTGATTGCTTGAAATTTGGGACATTTTTCAAGACACTGGGATTGGGATTCCATTGGAGTTTTCCTGCTGGGCTGGCGGTGAGTTGTGGGAAATAAATAACATAGAAATAGACAACTTTAGGATAAGAATAAGACTGTGTGTATTATGTTTATCATGTCATAGCCAAAGAGCACATTTGAAGAAGAATAGCATGTGCAGTGTGGGTGGTGTGCGACATGTGAAAGTGCAGATGGGAAGTTACTAGTTTCAGTAACGGCCGCAGACGAGAGTGCATCACGAGGTCAAAATGTCAGCTTACCAAAAACGATATCAGTCTAAACCGCAGCCTGTGTGTGTGTGCGTGAAGAATCAGTTAGAACCAGTTTAAAGGAGGAACTTATGTCTGAAACATATTATAATCAGG
>NC_136020.1:18001738-18139238 GCF_048128805.1 Centroberyx gerrardi | reverse complement strand
CATCATATGAGCTTGCATTTGGCAAAGGAAGGTATCAGGAAAAATTACCTGTACTGAAACATTTCCAACACTAGTAGGCAGAGAGAGCACTGGGCCATCTCTATACTTTTGCCATTGTACAGTTTGTATGGAAATGGCCGGTGGAGTCCCGCAGGGTTGGATGACTGTCTGTCTGCAGAGGCGCAGGAGTACTGCTTGGCTGCTTCCTTCTGTCTTAATCCCTGTGGTACCACACACACACACACACACACACACACACACACACATGCATGCACATACACAGAGAGACACTCCAATACATACACAGCTGTATCTTTGTGGAATTTCTAGTGAGTAAAAATGCACCAAAGTCCCACCAAGACACTGACACACACCCCTAGGCATCGATTCCACTGGTCTCTGCAGTGCTGTCCTATGTGGATGTTGTTTGCAAGCACACACACACACACATACACATTGAGAGACTCCTTTTTCTGCAGGGTTTTTACCAGCCGGCCTCAGTACGCTGTTAGGAGGGTTTTAAAACCTCTCCAGGTGGCTTCTGTTCTCGGGTCTCTGTCTGTGTAACAGGCTCCCATCATCTCCACAGCCTCACCTCTACCATTAGCACTATGGCAGCGTATAGCTGTCAGCACTATGAGTCCATTATTCACACAGCAACCATCCGCACTGCTGTGAGAGGGAATCCTCTCCATCAGCATGCTACAGTATGGAGGGAGATGGATAAACATAAACATCCATATAGTAATTTGACAAAACAGATAGATGGAGAAAGACAAAGTAATTGGAAGAGGGAGATGTGGAGAAAGAGAAAGTGATTGGAGGAGGGAGAGGTGGAGAAATTGAAGGAGGCGGAGAAAAGTGATGGAACTGACTTTAATGCCACTGTGGCCATTTTGAATTTACGTCTCTTCCCACTCAGGGTGAGAAACGCTACCTGGAAGATTGGCATATAGATTGGCAGAAAACCACTTCAACACAAAAGTGAGCGCTTCAGACAGACCTAACAGTTTTTAAATTAGCCAGCAATCTTGGGAACAACAGCTACAATGACTGCTTGAATTTAGCAGGGCAGTGAGAAGAGTCTTAGAAAGAGAAGTCAAACCTAGCCTACAAATGTCCCATATTTCCGCCATCCGTTCATCTACTCAACTGGCCAGCCATCCATTTATCCATTTATCCATTTATCCATTTATCCCTCTCCATCCACCCATTTATCCACCCATCCGTATCCCCACGACTCTCCCCACTTATTAGAATATAAGTGATAGAATAGACCAAGAGAGGGGAAGACGTACTGAGGTTTGTCTGGGTGATACGTGGAAAGCTTCACCAGGCCGATCCAAAGGAAGTAGCAACCATGAGACGGCACTTTTCTCACTGGCTATTGCCATAGAAAGATAGACCCACACTGGAAGGTCAGCACCTCACCCACAGTGCAAATAAACAGGTACAAAAACACCTCAGTTACCCGCAGGTACACAGCAGAAACCTGCAACTACACGCAGGCAGTGGCGTGTAGAGGGGGAGGTTGTGTCGAGTGCAGCCGGGCCTCAGGTATCACAGCAAGGCTAGTGTCACCACAACACCAGGCGTCTGATAGCATCACCAGCCAGGCGTGAGATAGACCGCCCATTTTGACTAGCAAATGGGCCGATGGCAGCGATAAGGCTTTGTACAACAAAGCGTTTTACACACAGGGAGCAGGCCAAATCATTTTTCTCACCGACTGACTTGCTACTGCCCAGAGACAGTCTGCTGTGCAAAAGAAAAGAATTTGCACTATTTGAATGCTCCCGTGGAAAGCAATGAATAATTCACTGTGTAGACGTATCAGCTTTGATAAAACACACATAGATGCAAACTTTTTTTTGGCAAAATATTTTACAGATAGAACAATATTTTCTCCTCTGAAGAGCTTGACACCAACATTTTTTTTTTTATCACCGACTGCCCAGTTCACTGCCACTGCTAATCTGTCTAACCAGTCATGCCTAATTAGCATGCCTTGTCATAAAGTGTGACAGCTATGCTAATCCTTTCCCCCCTCTTGGCAACTGCTCCCATGGGCCGGTCTGATCAAGGTCTGTCTCATCTTCATGGCAGGCCGCGCTGCTCGAGCCAAGGCTTCTCCCTCTGTGGTGTAGGCTATTGATTGGTTAGCCTGGTCAGGGCTGAATCAAGTGTTATGTAAGAGCTGGGCAGCGGGCCTGACTCTGAGGTCATTCAGGACATAGAGATAAGATAGAGTATCGGGGTGTGTGTGTGTGTGTGTGTGTGTGTGTGTGTGTGTGTGTGCGCGCGCCTGCAGACAATATCTACACAGTGCAGTGCTGCAGTGTCCAGTGGAATCGGCCCTGTCCAGACCAGTCAGGGTGATTAATGACTTTCCCTCTGTTGCCACACTTTTCTCCATTTCTCTATCTCTTCCTTTAGTGCTCACTCACTGTTATGATTTCATGGTATACGTCTCACTCTGTGTCTTTCTCTCTCTGTCTCTCTTTCCATCTCTCAGCTTCAGTTGGATTTGTAATTTCCAGGGTAATGCTTAACAGCGGCCTCATTTCACCGTTTTAACCCGTGGAAAGGTTTTCTAAGCACTCTATTCTGTTTAGGTACTTAGTGAAAATCGCCCTAAACACTTAAAGTAATAATCCGCAACATTTTCATATAAATAAACGTGTTTTGCTACTCACTGAACCTATAGGCAGTTAATGAAAGATTTTACATTTGCTGTTCTAACTTTAACAAGTCTTATTTTATCCTTACAGCTGCCTATTGATGAGAGGCAGAGAGAGAGAGAGAGAGAGAGAGAGATAGACAGAGAGAGAGAGAGAGAGAGAGAGAGAGAGAGTCAGAGTGAGTGTTTATAAAATCCACTTTGGTCTGCCTACTGACATATAGCACCAAATCCCTTCTCATAATCCCCATTTGTAGTCACTTAAAATCCATCACATGATCTCAAATAAAGGAAGATTTAGAAACCCGGACCTGCAGTGCACAAACAAATGTAACCCAGTTACGACTTCATTCCTATCAAAACAGAAGCTTAACCTTAAGGTGCTGCTTTTACCAAATAAAGATTACAGTTAAATCTATTTTGGAAAATGCCGGTGGGGAGAAAAGGTGTTTGGTGTTGATATTTCACAGTTTACTCAGTATTGCTGAAGCAAGGTCTGACGATTAGTTCCTTGCACATAGTGGAAAAACAGCAAAAAGAGAGAGAGGTAAAAGCCAACAGTACAAAGTAAGGTTTTTTGTTGCAGAGGAACCAACAAAACAGAAATCTGATTTTTAACCCTCATCATCACGCAGATCCTGGGTTTTCCATATTTAGCAAGTAGTGAGAACATCAAATCTTGGTTGCATGGAGTTAAAAATCAAATTAATCTGTAGCTGTGTGTTTTTTAAGGGAAAAACAGTCATTATATGTCATTGGGTGGATACTTTTATCCAATGTGCCTTACAGTGCCATGGGTGCATACATGTTTAGCATGGGTGACCCCACCCAGTGGCAGGTGAACCCCTAATGTTGGCAGTGTTGGTGCCATGCTCCACCCATTAAGATACAGAACCACAGCTCCTTTGATGCAAGGTCCAACAGGCAGCAGAAATGAATCACAGTTGATCTGTAGTCAGCGCTGATCATGCAATTTCATTTTTTGTTCACTCTGAAGGTGAATAGACTGGGCCAACGCTGCAGTATACATGCAAAACAATTAAATACGTGGCTTCAGAATACCAAGTACAGAACATCGTCCTGCCTCCTCTAACCACCCCCTTGGGTGTCAGAGCTCAGGAAACAGACATTGTAGAGCTTTTGTATACAATGCCTCCATCTACTGGTGATTTGAAGAGCTTTATTTTGAATGTAGAGGTCAATGCCTCCCTGCAAAATAACCGTCTTCCACTGCAGACACAAAAATCCTGACAAAGATGAATGTGTGAACTTGACGTTTGAAAAAGGAAGGTTGTGCCGCACTTTGTAATAGCTGTGGTCAGTGAAAGCTCAGTATGAATTTCATGATCTTAGAAATCGGTGGGTACATGAGATGTTATCATCATCATCACAGCGAATTCAAATTCACCACCTTTGATTATCTTGCATTCATTGCTCCATGACTCATTACAGTCGCTCATCAAAACATAAATGGCAGTGTTTTCTCTCATTCATAAGCCGTGCAGCTGGAACTATTGGGTGCTTTGTGCTTGATGACCACAGGGAAGCGCTACAACACCTCAGCATCAGCACAACACAGAGACATCCTATGTACAGAGTGATTTCCCCCATGACACAGATCTAGGATCAGTCAGTTACTTTGATCTGTCACTTAACGCAATAATAGGCAGAACAGCAAATCTGATCCCTGAGCAGCGCGGCTAATGCCCGGATCATGTAACACAGTTAGAGATCAGCCCTGGTATTTACTGCCGTAAAGGTGAAACACAGTGCGAGGGTTCACCGAAAGGGCACGCACACACACATATACACACTGACACACACACACACACACACACACACACACACACGTGGCTATTTATTGGTTGTAAATAGGAAGCAAGCGTCTAGAATGATCTGTAGTTGCGTTAATCTTGTCAGCTCTACACATTCCGGTAATGACATAAATTTCAACATATATAAGTAATATAGTACCATTTTATTGTGTTTTCTATATAGCATAATGTGTTCCATATATGACTTTGTGTTATTAATCTATCATCACAAACACATATTGGTGTATTAAACATATAAATCTACTGTATGTTTCACAGTAAATACTATTTGTAGGCTATGTCTTATGAATTGAATATAGAGTGTCAAAATCAATTGAAATGTGATGATGATTACTTAGAGCGACTCGACCGGCCGCCTGTGCAATTTCATTGCTGCTTTCATTTATCTGCACCATGTGTACATTAGGCCGTGTTATCTTTGCCTATGTCCTGCTGTGCTATAGATTTATCTCAGTAATGAGTTGTGGAAGGGAAGTGTTCAGGAGAGTTCAGCAATGACTTATACCCCAAGAGTACACAGTGTGTGTACGTGTGCGTGTGTGTGTGTGTGTGCACGCAGATTGCCTCATATCAACACAGCGGCTTCGCCAGCCTTTACGGGAGTTTATGGTCTTGACAGTTCCACCGTACAACCTGTCTGCCAGAAACCTCCCGAGGCAGCGTGAGGAAAAGAGAGAGAGAGAGAGAGAGGAACAGTACAACAACAACAAAAAAATAGAAAGAGAAGTTATAGAGACAGATAGAAAACAGAGTCAAAACAGATCAAAAGAAGGAAAAAGCTGAAGAGAGAGACACACACACACACACACACAGCGAGAGACAAGAGGCTGAATGTAAAATATAGATCAGGGATTGTCAAACTGTGGGAGTGGAATTATCACCGTGCAGGTTTCTCCCTCCTGAGGATTCCTGATTTGCGCTGAGGAGCGGCAGATGCTGGAGCTACTGGAGGTGTCAGAGGAAGACCTGGGGCTTCCATCTCAGCAGATGGCAGAACCCGAGGCCTCCAAGGCTCTGTCGCACTCCATCGACAGGATCCTGGGCAGGGAGGAGCGGAGGGGGAGGCACGCCGGAGACACGAGGGAAGACGAGGGGTCGGTGTGTCACAGGATTACAGCGGAGGAGACTGTGATTAAATCAACAAGCGGTGAGTACAGACTGCGGTGCTCGTCTGCGTGGTTTACATGGGTTGCAGCATGGCAGTAAAGTATGTCTGACATCTCCATTGGGCCGAGGATCTGTTAAAATTGAGTTTTATCTGCCTTCTAAGAGACTAGCCACATCACAGAAAGAAAGGAAGGAGTTTTACTAATTGGATCCATTTAACAACTTTAGATGTAGTCGAAACTCATTCCTCTAGTAGAAATAGCCTACTATAATTTGGATTGATGTTTTCAAGACTGGGAAGGGACTCACCTCAAGAGGAAGCTATACATATACATAAGTCCCCATTAGTATGAATGGCACCTGCAACATAGACAGAAGCTGAGAAAGAGAAAACAGAGAGTTGGTAACTTTCCGACAGAGAGAGATTAAATGTGTAATCAGGTGTTTTTAAAACTCGTTATTAGACAGCCTGCAGGGAGGTTTTTTTTTTTTTTTTTTACTCTCTAGATGATTCTCTTTGAAGTAGATTCCAAATACATCTCATTAGTTATTCATTGGAAGCTCCATGCTGAATGCACCATCTACTCTAAATGCAGTTTGGGGAATTGCATTGTATGCTATTGGATGCCTATGAATATGAGCAAGGAGGAGGCATGAAAGCAATTATAAGAAAAGTGTGTGCATGTTTGGGAAGTTAGCTATGCATGAATCAACTAATGCACAGTAATTATGAATATTTATGTAAATAAGATCATGACTGGGTAAATAAAAGTAGCCATTACTTTTTCATTATGCTATTGTGGCAACATAATTTCTGTAAAAATGAAGGCCACTAACTGTGTGTGTGTGTGTGTGTGTGTGTGTGTGTGTGTGTGTGTGTGTGTGTTCATGTTTATGCATCTGCTTCTAGCTGTGCATAGCCATCATCGGAGAGTGCGGACAACTTTCACCCCCGCCCAATTAGAGAAGCTGGAAAAAGCGTTTAAGGAGAGCCACTACCCCAACAACCAGACTAGGGAGCTACTGTCTTCACGCACCCAACTCTCTGAGAGCAAAATCCAGGTAGGCTGCTGGAGAGGAGAGGAGAGGAGAGGAGAGGAGGAGAGGAGAGGAGAGGAGAGGAGAGGAGGAGAAGAGTTCTGTCATTACCTAAGGAAACTGGAGGAGAGCCATAGATACAGCAATTAGCATTAGATCTAAGTTACAAGCAAGCATACAATTTTTTCCTGGCAGTTGTGCATCTAGCTCATTGGGAAACAGAGTAAAAATGGCTCTTAAGTCAAATAGGTTTTTGATTCACAAATTCAAGTAAGTAATTTGAAGTTCTTCTTCAGTGCTGATAGACGATAATTGATAGAGATCTAAACTTCACGTACAGTACTATTTTATTTCTAAATATCACTGGCAATATCACTAGCATCACTTATTATCACAAGCAGGGCATGGTTGTAAATCTGAGATTTGTGGCTCCAAAGAGTCCATTAGCATTAATTTGCGATGATGTGAGTAGTCTTCTGAATTTGGCAACAATTTAACAGTTTAATCTCACTGTCTAAAATGACGTTGTGTGACTTTTAGAAAAATTATGTTTTTCTCATGAAACCTTTCACCCCGAAAACTAGAGACCTGGGTTGGTTTATGTAAATGTGGTCTTTCTGAGGCATTTACTGAAAAAAAAACAAATGCAAAATAATTGCTGAAATTGCCATTTTGCACAGAAATTTCCATAGTATCAACCTAGATGGGAATGACATTAATATGGATCAGATTTAACATCTCACACCCACACTCTACACTTGCAACATTTTAAGAGACAAGATTCATTATACTGTGTTTACCAGGTGTTGAAGATAAGATTAACTTTATTGTTCCCATGGGGGAAATTTGTTTTGGACTTCATGCTGCTGTTTTTTATCAGTACCGAGCACAAGTACAACCAACTGTATGCATATAAAATAGATTCACATAGACAGAGAAGATTGCAGATGGACAGACAACATTCTTACACATTGTCATCCAACTTTCCTAAACGGATGGGAATTGGAGTCGGGTGCTACGAAGGGTTAAAGTGCATAAACTCCACCCTCAGATACTCTTTCACTGTTATATATCATCAATCTGTGATGTTCAATGCATTCCAGGAGTTATTTTTACCAATTTCAGTTTGTGATTTCCCAGAGAACAAGCCTGAACTTGTTGCATTCAGCTGCGGGTTATATGTGTAGCTGGGGAGAGCAATAGTGATAGCGATAGCATAGTAAGAGCAACAGAGCAAGTTTTTCCAGCGGAGAGAAAGTGAGATTCGCATCCCTTACTGCTACTTAACAGCAGCATGTCTTGTTGCTGCATTGCATTCTGGTCTTTTGAGGCTACTGTGGGTGTAGAAATTGGTCTCTCTCCTCTTCTACAATGGATTTCTCCCTGTATGATTGTTGAATGTCGGTGAAAAATGGAGTCTAGAAAGAAGCTCTTGCTCTTTAATTCTGAGGGACTGACACCAAAACCTGATGATCACCGTTGGTATTTAGAAATTTTCTGATTTCTAACTCCATTGCAGCTGCACTAGACATATGTTGACGTGACATAATGTTGTCTGCATTTGGCTAGTTATCTGCCAGAATGAGAGATATACACAACCAAACAACAAAATGGGCCCAGAAATGCAAGGTAGACAGTGTTAAAGTATTAAAGGGTGGATTTATCCTCCAAATTAATGCTGTATACTATATTAGTGACGAGTTGCG
Organism: Centroberyx gerrardi; assembly: GCF_048128805.1. Classification (NCBI taxonomy): domain Eukaryota; kingdom Metazoa; phylum Chordata; class Actinopteri; order Beryciformes; family Berycidae; genus Centroberyx; species Centroberyx gerrardi. The sequence goes on along the minus strand of NC_136020.1, from coordinate 18,130,872 downwards.
TGCTGTATCTCTTGATCCAGATTTGGTTCCAGAACCGCAGGGCCAAGTGGAGGAGGAGTGGAGCTGGATCTCCGATGGAGAACCAATGCCTGCAGCAGGTCCAGGAACCAGAGGAGGCTGTATTTGGGTACCAGCTGCCCAACTGGCTCCCTCTCTCCAATCAACTTCCACTACAGCACGGACACTTATTGGTCGCTGGCCTGACTTACTCTCCAGCTGGTGCTCACCTGCAGCACGTCCTGGTTGAGACCCAGCCCTACCTGGAACCCGACCTAAAACCTTATCTGCTGCCCCTGGCGATGCATCATCGTGTCTGTTGTTCCAGAATGAGTCATCCTATTCAGGGACATATGCTGAGCTAAAGGAGAGAGCGGATGCAGAGGAGACAAGTGAAACATTGTCCGTATTCTAGGTCAGTGCAGGTATTTGCCACAGCGCAGCCATTTTGTGAATGTGAAGTGTTTCCATTTTAGGGGACTGTATTCTTTGAATTCAATATTCACTGTGGTTTAAAGCAAATATCTTACTTTTTTAGTGCAATACATTTACCTGATAACTGCAGAAGGTTTGCACACAAAGCATGTGATAAGTTCGTGAAAATGCTATTATTTCAAAGTTTGGGCCAAGGACTGAACACTACCAAGCACTGAAACACAAGAACCTCATGTAGAGACTGTGTGCGTTTGGTAGTGATATTTAATTTAAAGGTCAAGTGCAATGTGAATTGCATTTCTCAATTTCATGGTATAGGTAGGACCTGTTAATGTAGAGTTACCCAAATATTATAACTGTCAGCATTGTGGAAATTTGACTGACGTCCTTTGAAAAACTCAACAGAATCAAAGATTTAGAATTCCAATCTACTTTCTGGTGTAAATGATGTCACCTACACCCAGGTTTTAATGAATACTCTGATTGGTCGACAGTATGCATAGTTAATGAGGTGCCTCATAATCTGTCAGACAATATCTATCCAGCTACTTGCCAAACTAGCCTAAATCTCGGTGCCTCCAGTGTTGCTGGGTGCCGAAGTTCCAACACTGGATATTTGTTCCCCAAAGATAGAAATATTGGCTGCAGTGGAAGGTTCGGCTCTCACTCAGTCCTATAAGCTTTGTACCATCTAACCATCAAAAACTGAACAAAAAGAAAATGATGCTCACTGTGTTAGAAATCAATATCAATCTTTTCCTGGCTGAGTTGAAATCATTGCACTGGATCTTTAAGAACATAATTTCGTTTTCAGTACATAGTCCTCCATAGGAGTGGTCAACTACTAAAACTTGGTGCGCTTGGTGATATTGATTATTATTGATCGATAGAAATCTTCAGGGCATGTTGGAGGTTGTGCTGCTGATCATCTATGGAGGTGTGCATGCTGAAAAGTGAAAATCTTCTCAGAATCTTTCAGAATATTCCAACTTTTACTTGAGTGTTTGTGTACATCTTACACCACTGCTAGTCCTAGGATACTCATGGGAAAAACCCAAGCCCAGTATTATATTGTAGACAGAGATGTCATGTTTACTTTTTATTTTATTCTTATTATGACAAAACTAATATGAAGTAAAATAACTTAAGAATAAAAATGATTCCAAATGTTGCTGGTGTGTAAATGAAAGTATTTATGTGCATATAAAATCATACTGTCCATAATTATAGATAATACTGTTTAGGTAGGGTGAAAGTTGGTTATGTAAGCATTGCTATCAATAACTAACTGAGTCCTTCTCTTGACTGAGAGTCTTATCTTCTTTTGTTATGCAAACAGTCTGCAGTCACAATTTATTTTATGGGTTTGTAATTTAGTTTAACATTTTGAGATGACTACAAAATAATGGGAATTATCCCTACTACACCTAAACCACAAAAGAGGGGGTGGTAGCCTAAAGGTTAGGAAAAAGGGTTTGTGGCCAGAAGGTTGATGGTTTGAATCCCGAGATTGGCTGGGAAAATCTGGGCAGGGAGGGAAATTTGCTCTTGTGGAACGGTGGAAGACTGCGGTTCAATAAAATCTAATCTTTATATCTCTTACTCCTTGTAACGCTCAATTACCGTATCACTGCACCTTATAGATATGCTTGATATCCCCAGTACCTGTGCCTGCAATGAAATACTTTGTTCTTATTTCTAATGATTGCTTAGTTGGTTTATTGCATTGTAAAGATTACAGCTGTGTCTTATCTTAATTTAACTAGGGTGAATCTATGGTCAGGACTGGTGAAATTATCTCAAAGGTGCTTGATTACGCACTCCAGCACAGCACAGAGTGAAATAGGTGGTTCATCCTAAGTGATAAAATTTTCTGAAGGTTTATAGCACAATAATTGAACATATGGCTTTGACACACTGTTTGTTTGCACTGTGATTTGTTTGCTTGCGTCCTTGTTTATTTACTTTATTACAAGTTCTCTGTATGCAATTCCTTTTCTTACATTTAATGTTTTCTTTCTACAAGCATGTTTTCTCTTACGATATTTGCATTTTTATTGATCTACTTGATTACTAGCCTACACTAAAAATGCCTTGTGTCCTCCTCCTGTCCCCTCTGCCACCACACATTGGACCTTGAGCGAACACCTGGCAAACAAAGCAACCAGTCAAAACGCTTCCTCAACTTCCAAACTACCCTTTCTGCTGAGATATGGATATAAATTGGCTAAAGACTTTACTTCTACTACTGATTAGGAGTCCTAGGATTGACTCTAAGAACCAGAGTCAAAAAAGGGGCTTGCGCCATTCGCTCCATGCATTGCAGTGCTTTGGGGAACAATACGCCCTTCTTGTGGATTTGAAAAAGGCCTTTGATAGTATTCATCAACGTAGGAGCAGTCCTTTTACAAAATAATTCAGAGTGTCAGAAAATGGATGGACGACACATCCTACACTATGGGTTTAATAATAACCAATCACAGAGAAAGGCCCTATTAATGTTATTCAGGGGTCTGACAAGATTACCCTCTGTCCCCTGTGTTGTTTGTTTTGATTATAGAGACACAATTCAGCTTCCAAACTACCCTTTCTGTTGAGAGAAATGAGAATGAGAATGGGCTAAAGACTTTAATTCACATGCTGAAAGATGTGTCCAGATATAATTTGTGGCTTGAAGCAGAATGTTAATATCTGATGCCAACCAGGAATTTGGACCAAAGAATGACAAATATATAATGGAAGGTGAGACAGTGGAAAAACAGGAACCCGTCTTTGTTAAAGGTGAGATGCCCTCCTCCATCAGTGAGGCTGTTTTAGTGTCTGACGACAAATGTGTGTATGTGTCGTCCGACTGTCTTATACCTGTCCAAATTTTTAAGGTTGCAGACGCCGTCATTGATTTGTCTTACATTTTCATTGGTTGGCTGGACCAAGCGTTCTGTCGTTGCCATGGAGATGGGAACAGCTGTCTACCCTTCATAATCCCCATGATGTCATGACAGCCTGAAGAAAAGAACATTTTCCAGGTTATATGGGTGGATGGTAAAAAAACAAAATTGGAGAAGAGACATTGTGTTCACGTAAAGGCAAAACGGCGAAATCTACGTTTTTGACTCCTATTCTGAGAGCCCGCCTCTCTCAGGCCAAAGGTCTTGTATGTTCCCCAGTTTGCCAGATTTGGGTTGGTAACAAGGTTTTGAGTGCCTGGAGGAAAAGGCCGAGCCTGTGGAGATCACATGCTGAAAGCTGCGTCCAGATATACAGTATAAAGACGTTTTAACAGCAGAGGAATTACCAAACAGTTTTCAGAGGAGACACTCCCCCCTGTTGAGAGGTTCCTTTGCCCTCGATGACAAGTAACTCTAAAACTAAAACAGAACAGTAATTTAGGTTTGTAGGGTACAATGGGAATATCAACATTTTGATGAATACAAATGTCCTACATGGAAGATTAGCCCATAAACAGGAACTGAAACAGTCCTAAGCGCCCATAATGATGAAATAGAGTTGCCTGTCTGAAATGTTAGGATGAAAATTATGTTAATATTTGTTACTCTGCATTGATCTGCATAAATAAAGTATTTTAAAAAAAAAAAAAAAAAGTGCAGCCCCTTATTATTTCAATATGAGGTGGGTCCTGATTAATTGATGATGTAATTAATGTAAATCACTGACAAATGTGAATAGGAAATAGATGATTGCAATTTTAAAACTGGAACCCAGAAAATGAAAAATCCAGAAATTTTAATTATCTATAGTCTATGAATATAAATCTATATATATATTACTAATAATTTACAAATCATTCAATAATGATATGACAATTTAATTATGCATGATAGACTTGTGGCAGCTAAGTATTTACAAAAAAAGTTAAAAAAGTAATCACAAATAAATTAAAAAAGTAAAAGAATGATGTAATATTCATGCAGATCATATAGGTGAATCATTCTTATTAATCATTCACAGATAATTCTCAATTTCTTTGTTCATTATCTATTAATAAACAGTAGTTATGATTAAGTTATATATATTTCACTCCGTCTAAATGCAATGTTCCTACACATTTTCCACTGAAATGTTCTGTACTTTTCCCAGAACTTTATTTCCTGACTGGATTTGAAGATTTTCTTCAGTGTTCAATATGACCTCTGCTGATAGCGGCAGGCTAATCTGACTGTCAGCTCACTGCATAGCTGAGTATTATTTTGCACAACAACAAATACCACAATATGAGAGGTGACGGTAAGGTCTACAACTACATAAAATGCGTAGTCATATGTGCACTGCCCAGACTTGTTGTGCAGTTCCCAAACTTTTCAAGACCTGGAGATGATTAAATTCATCTTCCAGACTTTACAGCCCCAGTGCAGGAACCCCGCAAAATGCCAACATTAAATTCTATAATACACCGTCTTGATCATTGATTCTCGCTCTCAGCTGCTGACTCTGCACAGCCAGAACTGTCAAAATCTGGTGGTGGTTTTATGGCGCAGACCTTTCCTTGACTCCTACACCGCTTCCATCTGTTGAACTCTTGACTCCTGCTGTTATCAGTCTTTTACAGCCAGTTAGCCTCATAATGAACTCAGTCGTATCACGGCCTTATCAAGACCAGCTCAGTTCTCGGGTCCGTTCCTCAGACAGCAGCAACAGCGACGTTTGCCTTTCAATTATTTCTTATTATACTTGTTTTGCAACTTTCCTTACAATCATATAAAGGGAATAAAAGATAATCGCATAATCCAAACTACTGCTTGTGATTAGAGTTAATTGTGTCAGTTAAGAAGTATTGTACGCTACCAGTCAAATGTTTGGACACACCTGATTGAATGTACTATGTTTTTCATTCTCTTAAAGCCATTTTGATCTAAAGGCTTATGTTTAAATGCTTGAAATTTGTTTCTTAGACAAATATAAATAGTGAAGTTGATCCTATGTATGAATTTCTTTCCAAAGCCTTTGCCTTTCCATCAAGGCAAAGGGCGGCTACTTTCAAGAATTTAAAGAAAGTTTTGATTTGTTTAACACTTTTTTGGTCACTGCATAATTCCATTTGTGTTATTTCATAGTTTTGATGGCTTTACTGTTATTCTAAAATCTGAAAAATAGTAAAAAAATAAAGAAAAATGTGTGTGTCCAAACTTTTGGCTGGTAGTGTATGTGTCATGTATAAGAATGTAACAACAGTAGTAATAGCAGATTTTCTCTGAATGCCTCCTCATAGTCTACAGCAGTGGTTCTCAAAGTGGGGTCTGGGGACACCCAGGGGTCCTTGAGGGAGTTCCAGGGTGTCCCAACTAGGTAGTTATTATCACAACTAATAAAAACCAATTTAACTCCCAATTTACAATGTAGATTACAGATTACAGGTATAGGTCACACAATTTAATACTAAATCAACAACAAAGGTTCCTATATGGGTCCCTGGAATTAAATCTTATCAAATGGGGGTCTTATATGTGTCTATTTGGGGGTCCGTGACATGAAAACGTTTGAGAACCGCTGGTCTACAGTACACATGCTATGTTGTGATTATGATTACAGCTAGAAGCCAACAAGCAGCAGGGTCTGTACTTTGGTCTCTACTCTCTTTAGGTCCTTCCTGTGTGAAGTGTGAGCTCTGGCACCCTGTGGTGGCTCAGGGTGAGAAGACATGCTCTCTGCTGGGCTGCAGGGATGGAGCTCTGACAGGTGGTGGCGCTGTAGACTAACTGCAGGAAACAACTTTCCTACACAGTCTCAATTTCAAAATTCTACTTTTTTCCACTTTAATTTCTTGATTTGACTTCAAGATTTTGGTGTTCAAAATTAGACAGTTGTCTTGCCCTCACTAACTCGGTCATATCATTGTATAGATGAAGATTATTCTTCACAGTGACAAAGATAGGAATATATGGGATGACTGGAGTCTAGAACCACAGAAAATGTTTTGTATGTATGTCTGAACAGATTTTTCCATACTTTTCCAAATTTTTGTGCCATTTCCAAACTTATCGAAACCTGGACATGACCAACTTCTTTTCCAATACATTTCCAGACCTGTGTGGGAACCTGGAAAATGTATATTCAAGTGTACCCTGCAAAGGAAAAAAATACCTGAATTTAGACCGCAGCAAATTCACAAGTGTACAATGTTGGTAATGATCCAACATAAAAATGTGGTAAGCAATACTGTATTACATTACCTGTTTTAATGTACGCAGGGAGTTAATTGTCAGTAAATAATAAAATAGCACAGTATTAAAACTGATAAATTTCATAAAAAAGACTTTATTACCTGCCAAAAACGTTGGCCAACAGTTAACAGGGAATAGAATAAAACAGTCAGAGAAGAACAGTTTTCTGAACTTTCCTGTTGGGCCCATAAAAAATAACATGTGAAATAAGGCAAAATCAAATAACATTGTGCAAGTGAAAAAATAAATGAACCAAATATCAGAGGAGGCTAGATAAAGAGTTCTTACACATTCTTAACTGGATTTAAAGCAACAGTGGCTGGACAATATAACTGTAAACTAGGCCATATTCACCTAAAGCCTGATTTTCCACAAGATAATGTAATCTCCGAACTCTTCAGGACATAGAAATGATAAGTGCAATGCCACCTTTCTGCCGTCATATGAGGTCTCACTTTAACTTGATCTTAACATCCATGTCTTCACCTGTGACTCATTTAAAAAGAGGGATTTGATGTTAGAAATGTACTTCCATAAAAATCCATGTCAACATCATCATTTCCAAACATTGAACTTGATTTGAGGAATTTTCCAGCTCTATGCCAGCTGCCAACATGTGTGCACATCTGAAAGAGATATAAGACGTGTAACTACGGCAAAAACAGCATTTTGCAGGCAGAATAGTGCTTTGCATGATAGGAAAAGTGCTGATTGATGATATTTGATGACAGAGTGAAGCTGGTTTATCTGCATTTCAAGTTCCTGGGGCACTTGCAATTTATAGATGGAGGCTGGTTGCAAAATATTATTTAGTCATAGTCATACACACATTAGGAACAAGATGAAGATGAAAATACAGTACATTTTTACTTGAACCTAACTACACTCATACACTCAAATTCGCGAGTTCGTCTGGAATTTGAGTGTATGAATAAATTAATAATCAATTTTTTCCAATTTTGGCATGCAGTGAACTCCTACAGATTTTCTTATGTCTATACTCACATGCCTTACAACTAAGCATGTTGGCACTAGCGCCTACTGATACTGCCACAGGTAGATTAATTATGTCAAGCTGGGAGATGACCCAAAAGTGAGAGCTTTGCTTTAAATAAAGTTCCAGGATGATAGATGACTTTGCTGAGCTCTAATTTGATCGTAAAACCTGAACTGTGTGGGAAAACATCAGATGAGCCAGATCCATCCAGTGCTAGGATTTAGGTCGGCCAAGTCGAAGCATATTCATTGGCAATACAGCAGCTGAGAGACACGGGGTAGATTCCTATGATCAAATCAAAAAACAGTGGGATGAAAGCGCTTCCAAAATAGCAGGATCCAATCAAAATAAAGGGATTGGAAGCATACATAGAACATGGAAATGCATTGCATAACTTGCATGTTTATAGCGTATATATGTTCACCTGCTCATTATGCGCTGTTGTTGATTTATGCGCTTTTGAAGCTTTAATACATTTTTGCTTCCAAGATGCTTCCAATCCCCTTATTTTGATTTTGGTAGATTCCTATCAGCCAGTGCGACCTGTGACAGGCATTTAATAGGAAAGATGACTTTTTCTTTTTCAGCAAACTACTGCAACGTCTACATGGCAGATAAAACTGCTTTCTGAAGTTTTGTATCATTCCAAACACAGATATTCCCGTTCTCAGCGTCAAGACAAGTGACAAGTTTCTAGGTCAAATTCCCACTGACTGGAGTTGTGTTCAGACAGCTGACGTCACCTGTGGACCAGCTTCCTCCTGCCGCTGACCCGTGTCCACAGGCTGCGGGCGGTCTGGGCGATGGCCACGCCGCGGGGCAGACGGAGGCTCCTCAGCGGCTCCCTGATGCACGCCAACACCCCTGGCTCCGAGTGCTGCCCCAAGCATTCATGGGAAATGTAGTTTATTCTTCTTAGCTGTTTGCTGTAGTAATTCCTGAGGTCACAGAGCTCCTCCACTGCGGTCTCGGAGATGATGGAGGCCTGGGACAGAGAGCTGACCAGGGGTGGCTTCTGGTGGTCGGTGTTGGCAGCTGAGGGCGGCGTGGGAACATCTGCCGCACAGGGTTTCCTTCTCTGTCTCTGAGGGGTGGTGGATTTTCGTTTGGAACTAGGTTTAGCTGGAGGCGACGGTGTTTTTTCACCATCATTAACAGCTACGTTTTCTATTATATTAATCTCGACATCCACCTCAACTGTATGTTGAGGCAAGACGGGTTTTCTCTTGTCCTCCTCATCCTCTTCTTCCTCTCCTTGTCTCTCCATCTGTTTGTCTGTCCGTCTCTTTTTAGCTCTCTCTGTTTGGCCGATTGACTTTGAGTCTTGCTTCTTGGCCAGGTTTCTTTGTTCCTTGATTAGTTTGTGTTTGGGTGGTAGAGGACTGCTGTTGCCCATGTCAACAGGGTCAAAGGTCATATCAACCTCTTCCTCGTTGGCTTCAACAGCTGATGTGTCCCTCTGTAACCGTAAAAACTAGTGTCAGTGGGCAATAGGATGAAGGTGATGCATTGAAACATCAGCATGGAAGAACCCAGAGGCATGTGCATATAAAGAGAGACTGGCCATTACAATTTGTCAAAATCGAATTATCATATTTTTCATGGGTTATAGGGCTTCTGGGGCAATATGCAGCTAAGAGTCAGAATCATAAATAACTGGTAGGCAATAGAAATCCATAATGTACAATTTGGCCAACCTCTCTATATACTTGATGATAACACAACCATGTTAGTGGAGCCAGTTAGTGTGATGCAGTGTTAGTGAAAGCATGCTCCAGAATAAGGAGAATGGGACCAGAGAGAGACCATGGAGCGGTGTTAACGTTATGAAGCACTGGTTAGGAATGATTAGATGGCATCATGCATAATATTTTACAAATTATAAATGCATTTCCATTAAAAAAATGGATTCTCAACAGCTATCAGTCCAACTGTAACATTCAGACGGTGGCCTAATCCAAGTTTGACATCATTATGTAAATGCCCGGACAATGCCATGCCAACAGATGCAGTAGTGAATGCAACAAAGAATAGGGGGACTGTACTTTTGTCAACTCGTCTTCTGGGTGGGGGGGCTAACGGTCTGCCTTGACTTTCTTGGCAACAGGGGAGTCTCCAGCACTTTGAACTGCTCTCTTTCCTTCTTTGGATTTGGATTTTCCCTGGCCACTCGCACCAGAGAGTTTTACCTGTAGGTCATTAACAACAGTCTTTTACCTGAGAGGGTCTAACTCTTGCAGACCTGCACAGAGTGGGAGGAGGAAATACCAGGCGGAAGGACATGGGAGACTGAAGTCTGGACGAGGAGGTAAAGTATCCTCAAAGAATCAGTAACGAATCCCAGAGGCATTTTTATGGAAAAAAAAAAAGTCCTATTTTTTGCATAACTTACTGTTTTTCAGTTCCAAACAGCTCTATATTAGTAAATGCAGCAATAAAAAAATAACTGCTATCACCTATTTTTGCCATCTTCCCACTACTAATCAGTATCTAAAGCTATCAACATGTAAAACAACCTGAGCAACACTTTCTGGCAAAGGTAACCTCTTTAATTCCTCAAACAGTGACCCGCTTGCAAAATTCCTCAATATTCCATGGCTTTGCCAATGAACTGATCAAATTCCATCACTTTTACTGTCTGGAATACTCTTCAAATTAAGTGTTCACATTAATTTAGCTGTGGTGACCCGTCACAGCTACAAAATGTAAATACAATGACAATTCATCATATGTCCTTATTGCTTAGCAATTATAGCATCATGTCTATTTATCATGATAGAAATATCCAAATATGAGACATTCCTGCAATATCTCCTGGAATTGAAGCAAGTGGAATGGAGAAAACTTGGATCTCACAACCTAAACAACCCCAACATCTACAACTAATTCTAACCAACAGAACAATGTGGACCAACAGAAATGTTGTAAACAGTGCCGTTTCTTGGTGAACAGAAAGGGAGTTTTTTGGAATGTTTCCCCCACAGTGGAAAAGTGCCTGGTGAAGACAAAAACCACAGACTAAAGCTAATGTCAATTTATGCCTTAAGCATATGGGGAAAGATGATTGTAATGCTGCAATGCCTTCGCGACATCGGGACCAGGTGGGTGTGAATGCTGGATCACAAAATACAGCTGACATCCAGATGTGAACTGAAGGATAACTGTTAAATCTGGTCATTAGGAGAAATTAGGAGAACAGTGGGTATAAAAAAAATTAAGCGGCAAAACAGAGGAGAACAAAAATCTGTATTTTCATGTGCAGAGTAGTAATGAATCTACATGAACTGCAATGATTCAATCTACTTTATATTAGGTTAGAGTACTAATGATCATTATCAGCAGTGGTGTGGTTGTAGTTAAAGATTATTATAGCTTCTAAAAAGCCTGGAAATTAAAACAAAAACAAACACAATAATCACTATGGGGAAGTAGTGATGTTTGCAGAGACTGAATGATTATGAATCACACTGCACAGTGTAATATGTAAGTCACACATCAAGGTCTTCAAACCACTGAGACAGAACTGTTACTTACTTACCTCCACAGATTTTTTGAGACATTTAGAAAATGTGTGGGGACATTTTAAAGTTACATGGAGGAAAGACACAGGAGCCACACATTGGAAGGGATGAGAAACTGGTTAGAGGAAGCTTCACACAGAGAACAGAATGGATAGGGAGAAAATCACTTCACATTAATAGTCACACTTCACAGTCACAAGCACAAAGGAGATAGAAAAAAAGTTGAGGATTAGAGCAGTAAAGATTTCACATCACGTTGTCAAAGTATACATGTGTACACCAGCCATGGGTCAAATACTGTTTTCAAGTTCTTAGCACTTGAACAACAGCGGAATCAATTCAGCCGCGGCCAGACAAACACCACTGGCTGTCAGGTGTCAGTGTAAACACAAAGAGCAGCAGGCTAAACATGGACAAGTTGAAATAAATGTCTCCGTTTGAGTTGCATTCTTTGTTTTTCTTACCTAGGAAATACATTTATTGTGACTAGAATATTAAAAAAGTTAGTATTACGACTGGGGTGAAAGTGAAATTCTCAAAATGTTCAAATGTTGAGAACCACTGGTTTAGACAGAAAGTCAATTTTCTCTAGTTTTTTGTGACTGACAAATTATCTGATGGTTAAAACAAACTAAGAATTACTTGCACATGCTGTTTGAACCAAGTCGGGTGTGCACTTTTCTTAACTGAATTTATATTGAATGGCCTGAGCAATTACCTGCCTCTATTAGAAAGATTGGACAAGTGCACATTTTACCATCAGCATGCAATGCCGGGCAATGAGGATACACATTAGCTCATCTGTCTGTTTGTTTTGTGCTTTATCAGCCATGGTAGGCAGCTCCTGTCATTTTCGTGTGTGTGTGTGTGTGTGTTACTCACCACAGCAGATTCAACCCCCGTCTTCCTCATCTTCATGGTGAGCGTATGAGTCTGGTTCTTTAGCAGAGGAGCTTTGCGGCCCACCTTCAGGTAGAAGTAGGTGGTGTACGGCGTGAAGCTAAAATCCTCACTGAGGCCAAGAGACAAAACCCAACAGAGCGGACGGAGAGAAATTACAAACTTGGAAACTGTGTGTTAATTACATTTCAGGCATTTAGCTGATGTGCTTATCCTAAGCGACTTAGTCAGCCGAGAGTTTAAATCGTTCCCCATCTAGCTTGTTATCACCAAATAAAGTGAACGCAATTGTGTATTTAAAGGGCTCCTATTTGTAACTTTAAACAAAATTGAACAGCACGGTTTTCTATACAGTTCTGACAACACTTACAAATCCCATTCTATTTTATATTTTTAAAGCAGGAGGTCCCATTGAGATTAAGAAAGCAGCATCAAGACCAACATAAAAAATGTAGACAAACACTGTAACAATGAACAAAAGTCAAACACAAGCAAAGTCGCATAAAAAAGAGAGCAAAGTAAAAATACTTCTATGTAAGTGTTCCAATAGGCAGTAATCCTGTATTAGCATTTCAGCAAGCTCATGGACAAAACCTATTTAAATCTTGACTAAACAGAGCAAAGACAGCTCCTTACTGAGACTCTGGCACAAGGTCCTTCATTAACAGTTTAAACTCATCAAGAGACCAGCTCTTCCAGCTTTACATCATGAAGAACACTAGTGAGTCAGCAGCCAGCAGTACCTGAGGTATCCCAGCAGCAGCAGGCGGACGATAACAGCCTCCACCTCCAGCCGGGACATTGTGGTGGTCTGAATCATCTTCCTGCGCTTGGCGGGGCCTTTCCCCATCCAGGCCTCCACCACCTTCAGAGGGGTCATCTTCTCATCCATGGACGCTGCCAGCTCCACTATCTGCACCACCTGCCGGGCATGCTGACTAATGTCGACAGTGGCGTAGTCTGCAGGGGGGGCGGATCAAATGAAAACTAAATCAAGCGTGAATAATTGCGAAATCATCTGAGAAGCTGTCTTGTGACCCACATTCAAGTCACGCAAAACAGGAAACTCAAACTAGTCTGAATCCCGAACATCCAGACACAAAAAACAGAACACACAGCTTTTGCAATAACAGACAACTTTTTGAAATCACACACACAAGCATGATTCCATGATTCAAAACACATGCACACACACCTTGTCCATGGCGGCACGCATCACACATCTGGTTGCATCCCTCATCGTCCCAGACTTCGTCAAAGTGAACAGCCATGAGTGACCGCCGACACCTTCAGACAGCAAAAGTGAAGAGACGATCAAATCTATTCATCCCTGCCACACTGTGTAAAATATCCAGAATGTGTGTGTGTGTGTGTTACCTGTCAATGTTTTGGCAGTAGTCGACCATCTGCAGTAGCTTCTGCTGACCGACGTTCTCCATCACCACCATGGTGCTGATCCTGAAGACGTCAGCAAAGCCAAAGAAGACAATGCAGTCTGCCGGACGGTCGTCTCTGCCTGGAGGTGGAGGGAATAGAGAGAGAGGGTGATATTAATTGAGTATCATAGCACCAATACTACAGCAATATAAACTAGTATAATGTCACAATAGAAATGAAACAGTGTCTACCTGCCCGTCCGCTCTCCTGGTAGTAGTTCTCGACGGACTTGCTGATAGTGTGATGGATGACAAACCTGACATCGGGTTTGTCGATGCCCATGCCAAACGCCACTGTGGCTACCACCACCTGCAGTGCAACACATTTACATACTGTAACATATTCAAAATATGGCAAGTACAACTGCAGGATAGCTGCTTTGGGTTTTGCCAGGAAGGACAACAGCATCCAAATTCTGGTCATTTCTGGCTTTGATTGGTAAGTTTGTTTACTCTACCAGGCATTTTGGCAGGAAAGAAAGCAATTATTTGGAGTCATATTCTTTAATAAAAAATCTATTTGGCTGGTAAATTAGTCGAAGTAGTGAAATTTGGGATGCACTGCCCAACGCTCCTCCTATGAAATAATGAATAATGTCCCAGTAGGTTATGTGGCACCCATATACCTGGATTTTGTTGGTGGTCCATTTGCGGTGAACCCGTGACTTGTCGTCAGGGTTCATGTTAGCGTGGTACGGATAGGCCAGGATGCCTCTCTTCTGCAGGTCGGATGACACCGCCTCAGCATCCTTCTGGGAAAACACGTACACAATCCCTGCCACATACAAGTCACAAAAACGTTAGAAAAGACATGCAGATTTTGGGGGAGTCTGTGTGTAAATGTGAGAAGACTAAATAATCAATACAGTTATATCTGAAAGCAGTTTTGTAGATTTGAAGATATACATTTACGAACTGCATTACATCTGCTTTTTCTTGAGACTTAACGGTCTTGTCTGCCATAGTACCTGACTGGTCCTTGTATCTGTCCTTGATCAGTGAGGAGATGTCACTTATTGATACGTCATTATTGGAATCTTTAATACGAACCTGCAAAACAAACAGTTGTACTTTTAGTATCACAAGCGGTTTCCAAAATTGCATCCAGTACTTGCAAAGACAACATAGGATTAACTTCTGTGTTAGATGCAAAACAGTGCAGATGATTTTCAAAGGTCGGACCATTGGCAGGTGTGTGATGAGCAGGTGCTAGCATGTGTGTGTGTGACAAAAATACACAGGTGTGTGTTGGTGAGCGCACATGCATATGAAGCAGTTGGCTGACAGGTGTGTGTATATGTGTGAATGTGCATGAGTGCAGTTGCCATAGCAGCCACCTCGTAGTAGAGGTTGGTCCGGTTGAAGGAGGCGGTGAGTGTGATTGGCTGAGGCACACACAGGATCTTCTGACAGTCCTTCAGAACGCTGCTGGTTGCCGTGGCCGTCAGCCCTAGCAACGGGACATTGGGGAACTGCCTCTTTAGGATGCCCAGGAGTTTATAATCTGGAGAGGAAGAGAGGAAGAGCTTAAACTTCATCACTTTACATTTCTGGGGATAAACTTACAGTTACACATCAACTGACATTTCTGTCTATTTAAAAAGTTACAGCCAGCTGCCTTGTGTTTGCTTTAAGAAATGAAGCATCTCTCATTTGAAAAACTGGACACCTACTCCAAAAAATGATTAACACCATACAAAAACAAATTGTGGCACTCTTTGAATTATAGTAGGTATTTCAAATCCTTGATTGACAAAATGTTTACAGACTGGCTGTCCTATAGAGAGAATCCAGTCTTTTTTCAGGTAATGATAATTTTTTCTTATAATATATAATGTGATCATTTAATTTTATTAATTCATATGAGTGAAAAACATTTTTCAACCAAGGAAATTCCACTTCTGTGAATTAAATATTCACTGAACACCTGGAGGACAAAGGACAAAGTCGAGCACTGAATCATCTACTGTAAAAATGAAGCTGCCTCAAGTATTGTAGACTGTAAGTGTTTCAGTTTTTCAGTTTCAATTTACAGTATACCTGGGTCTCCCTGAGGGAAACCAGCCATAAGGACCCCCCCCCATCCCAGCGAGGGGAGGGGCTACTGTGCACCACAAGTGTGTCCTCTCACCAGGTCTGAAATCGTGGCCCCACTGGCTGCAGCAGTGCACCTCGTCCACAGCGATGCGACTCAGCCGGTCTGCGTTGTAGGCCTTCTCCAGACGAGACATCAGCAGCTTGCTCTTTGCGATCTTCTCTGGAGTCACATACACCAGCTTGAAAGGAGCCTTCGGGTCCGTCATTCCCGCCATGACTGTTTTAGCGTGTTCCTAGGACCACAAAAAAGTTCAACTTACATTGTAAAATTTCTAGATTCAAGATTCAGTACTTTAGACAGTCATCCTGGACCTTTGACTGGAAGTTTGCCGGGTCAAATCCACAAGAATTGTTGAAAAATCGGAGTGGGGGAAGTGAATAAGTAACGCTCTCCCCTCCCTCAACAACTGTTGTTTAGTTGACTTTGATTGTGTCGGACTGGGAAACAACATTCACGTCAGTCTCCTAGTGGTAATTACAAGTAGAACATGTGGGAATTTTTTTGTACACTGGTTTGAGAACTGGCTATCGTACTGACTGTACTGTGCAGTATTTATTTATTTAATTTTAAACAGAGAGCTAGGTCTAATCTAGGTCCTCACTCAAACCATCCTGTAACTGATAAAAGGAACAAGAGAACAACACGCACAAAAGTGAGCTGAGATAAAATAAGTGAGTAAAGTATCGCTGTCAGTAGTTACCTTGCTACTGGAAGCGTTGAGCGTCACTGCTGACACATTGATGGACTTCAGGTACATGAGCTGGTCCTCCATTAGGGACACCAGGGGACTGACAACCAGTGTAAAACCTGACACACACACACACACACACACACACACACACACACACACACACAACGTTTGACTACAGTAGGACAGATGGTTCAGTAGACCTGTATGTGCTTGCAGAACAAACATGATTAGCTGATGAACTGTGAAAGTAGTGTTTGAGAGCATGAACAACGTAAGGCATTAGATTAACGAATGTGAAACCCTGTGTGTGTATGTGTGTGTGTGTCTCTGTGTGTGTGTGTGTGTGTGTGTGTGTGTGTGTGTACCATTGGAGCAGACTGCAGGGAGCTGGTAGCAGAGGCTTTTCCCTCGCCCCGTGGGCATAACCAGGAACAGATCCTTGCCTGCCATGCTGAGGTTGATGGCCCTCAGCTGGAGCGGCCTGAACTCAGAGAGCTGGAACGAATCCTTCAGCTGCTGCTCCACATCCTTGGACCATGGAAAATCTACAAAAGATGAGATTAATGCAGGTCAAAACACAAAGTACAGAATGTCTATGATACTCACGGGGCTTAACTCAGTTTCTAAAATCGGGGTTACGACTCGTTTCCCTACTTTTTAAACAAGCATTCAGGATAGTAAAACTGTTTCCACTGGCATACTGAGTATTTTGCCTGTGTAGAGCTTGTTTGTGCTGCATATCTTCAAGCTGAAATATGGAGCAGGGATGGAATTTAACAAATTTTGCTTTGGCTGGTAAATCTGCCTGCTCTACCAACCACTTTGGCAATTATCCAACAATTAAAAAACAAGTTTCAGAACTTCTGAGTCTGCTGGAGAAAAGTGTTATGTTTCCTGCCCTGATGTTGACTTAAAATACTTTTGTGTGAAATAAACTCACAATACAACTTTCTAACTTCAATCGTGTAACCATGTCTGTACGGTACCGGGGTTATCGTAGCGCTGCATCTCCTGCTTGCTCATTGCTGGGCCAGCTCCGGACGCCTTCGAAGACGACGACGATGAAGATGAAGAGGATGATCCAGAGGGCTGGGCGGCATCACAGGCCTCCTCGAGCCTGCGCAGCAACCTTTTCTTGCTGGAGTTCAGCTCAGCCTGCCGCTCCAGGAGCTCCGCTATCTGGAGCTCCACCACCTCCAGCTCAGCCTCCACCGAGTCCAGCTCCGCCTGCACATCTAAAGGGGAAGAAACATTTTTAGCAATGCCAATAGTGTTTCAAATTATAATTGTTTTGTAATTGGGGGCAAGTTAGTTTGAAGTCTGTGTTTCAGTCCCTGTTTTTATGTTGGTGCATTTTGTAGCACTCAACTGTTTGTCCCCCATGTGATGAGGGGACAAACATGATGTCTTGGGTGACACCTCTGGTCTGATTTTGACTAAACTTGGAGGGATGATGTAGGGCTGGGCGATAATTCAGTATTATCGTTTATCGTCTTTCAGTGGAATCATATCATCATGATATGGTGATTTTGGGATATCATGATACACATTTCTGCTGTCTAAAATAATGATAACAAGCTAATTTTATTTAAAAACTCTTACAAAATGAGGTATGAAACATTTTAAGGAACATTATTTGAAAATTTTTGTTTTGTTTGACATCACACCCTACCATTCGGTTCAATAGGATGGAACATTAATTTGATTATTTAACGTGATTTTGCATACATAAGTCATATTGTAATATATATCGATACTGAAATAAATCCTTACAATTATCATGATACTGATTTCAACCATATCGCCCAGCCCTAGGATGATGCATCTTCTTTGATGAAACTTAGAGGATGAGACATCTTGTCACTTACTAGCCCAAGAAGTACCTGCATCTTTCATGGGGGATGGCATTTTTTATTTCTTTACTTGTCTAACATGTATGTATTGTCTTCTTATTAGAAATGGTTAATTCTACATATTTAGACATGCTTGTTTGACAGCCACATGATAAACAATTGGCATCTAGAGCAGACAAAGTCATCTGTGTGATAAACACTGAGACAGTCTAGATCTCTGTAGTCTAACATCTGTAGCAGGTTCCCTCCTGTTGGGTTCAGTGTAAGTATGATCATACTCAGAACAGGGAGGAGACTGTGAGGTCTGACACCTCCACAGGTATTAATCACCTGTGGCTCACAGGTTGAGACCTAATGATCCATTCCTCTCTGTCTCACTCCTTCCTCCCTTTTCTCCCTCTGGGACTGTGGCAGAGTGATATCTGCTGTCTGTCCCCATGAGGTTCACCTCCTCTCACTTACAAAACAATTGCATCATCACCACGGAGGACCTGGTGATTGTTTATATCTTAGCACAATTTAAGTTCTTTAATTATGTCTCTCTCCTTTAATAGGCAAACAAAACTGATGCAAGGTTAGGATAATTATTCAACATCATGATTGTCTTCATTTATTCCACTGTAGTTTTTTGCTAAGGGGCTTCAGCTTTTAAGGGATAAACTTACCATTCGTGTTGTCACCACCGTCCATATTTCTCAGGCAGATTTGCTCAGAAAGGAGACAACTTTCAGACTGTCATAGATGTCGGTATGATTCTCTGTAAGAGAGAAAAATCTGTTCAATACATGATCTGTAAGTTACCTATGGTCACCAAGGCTACTAAAGTTACAGCAGCTACCTAGATTCTAGGGATTTATAAACATCGCAAAAGTTAGTTGAGTTCAGGCTGGCTAATAGTTTCTTATCCAGTATTAACTGTGGGGACAAAGTTCCAGCTTTTCGTAGATTTGTATGCTTCAGTTGTGCAAAACAGCTAGCCAGAAATGAGTTAGCGTTAAAAATTACACTCGACAACGCTGGGCACCTGCTTCATTTACACAAGGAGGAGCTAGCTTGTCGGTTAATGGATATTGTAACCAAGCAGGCTGTTACAGCACCAAGTATGGGCAGTTTCTCATCCTCCCTTCTTTCCTGGTACGCTAACTGAAATGCAAAACAGTTTCCTAAGTGCAACAGAACAATTTCCTCTCTCTTGCAGGTTAGCTGAATATTTCAGGAAAATATTTCGGTGAAGTATGGAATATTATAATATAACTTACTAACCATTCGATGACCACTCAGCAGCCCCCGTACAAGCCCCTCTCTTGTTGACTGAACCCACTTGATGGTTGCTAACTGGGTTGCTAGAGACAGATCACGCCGGTAGAAAGTATCTGGCGGGGTGGGAGCCAACCGGAGCTGATTAACATGCAACGGTTTCACACATGTGACACATTCAAGAAACACTGTCCAACGGCGAAAGATAATGTCGGTATGTTTCGAGATAAAGGGGCACATAAATAAGGAATATCACGTGATACGACTCACCGTGCAGCTAATAACATATAATTTCAATTGCAGATGACAAAAATGTTGACAAAAACAAAACAGAAACCCAGAGGTGGTGGCGAACAACGAAGAACGATAGTGTTGCCGTTGATGCGTTGAATGCAACACAGATTTGTTCCGGAACGTGTCATCGCGAGAAGGCGTGTTTCCGGAAGACGTGGCTGTTGCTGCAGTGGCAGCTGTCATCAGAATTACAGGAGGACCAGTCCCATAATATCATCTTTTCCTGCTTCTCTGTTATCCTTAGCTGTTGATTCATCGTCAAAATGATTTCTCTAACGGACTCCCAAAGTAAGGCTCGTTTTATTTCAGTAGCTCTACAGATTTCTGCTCTCTCTAACCGGTTTCAGCTGATAACAGTAAGCTAACTAGCATACAGTGCTAAACAAATTAGCTTTGATTTTCTCATGCTATAAACTATGACTCAAACAGCTAGCTGGTCTTTGCCACTAACCTGAGTAGATGCTGGCAAGCCTTGGTGGAACTTTTGTCATGTGTTTCTGTAAAAGAAAGCTTCGGCTATCTTCAAATAGAGAATGAACACTCATAGCTCCTCATGTCAGATAGTGAAATTATTATTTTCAGTATCACTGTGCCTGTTAGAGATATTGGTATGCAGTTCCCTCTGTAATATGAAAGCTCAGTAACCAAACTCTGAAGCCTGAGCACATTTACATGCATATCAATGCAGTTACACTGTTGTTGAGGGTGTTAAACACACTTTTACACGTATCTTACAGCAAAGTATAGCAGTTGTTTAACCAGAACTTGTGTCTGTGCCCTGCAGAGATCGGGATGGGACTAACAGGCTTCGGCGTGTTTTTCCTCTTCTTTGGGATGATCCTGTTCTTCGACAAAGCCCTCCTGGCTATTGGAAATGTGAGTGTTACTGCTCCTTTGCACCGACATTATCTCTGATGCTGAGAAACTCCACAGCTGTCTCTCTCTCTCTCTCTGTCTCTCTCTCTCGCTCTGTCTCTGTCTCTCTCTCTCTCTCAAAACATTCAAAACATTGAGCGTTCTCCCCCCCTTTCGCTGTAGATCCTGTTTGTGGCTGGACTCGCCTTCGTCATCGGGCTGGAGAGGACCTTCCGCTTCTTCTTCCAGAAGCACAAGATTAAGGCCACCAGCTTCTTCCTGGGAGGCGTGTTTGTGGTGCTGATAGGCTGGCCCATCATCGGAGTAGTGCTGGAGATCTACGGCTTTTTCCTCTTATTCAGGTGAGGGGGAAACAAAGGATGCACAAGCTGAGATCCTGACACTGGACTGTACTTAATGTTAACAAATAATTGATTTTGTTTAGATTGAGATTTAGGCACCCTCCAGTAAATTTTGTCCTGTGTCTTTTCTACATTTAAAGTGACTATGGCCAGGACTCAATTCTCTCTCTCTCTCTCTCTCTCTCTTATCCCATCCAGGGGTTTCTTCCCTGTGGTAATAGGCTTCATCAGAAGAATACCTGTCCTCGGCTCGATCCTAAACCTGCCGTTCATCAGTGGAGTGAGTATTATCCAGTGCTGAAGCAACACTATGTTTACATGCAGCCATGCTCTTATTTCCAAATGAACTGACCTTGTTCAAACACCTCAACCAGGCTAGATGAACCTACCTGGCCCCCATCCAATGACAACTATGGTCCTGTACATTAACAGCCAATCCAGTACAACAACACTGCTACTTTTCAGTGGGATTTGGCTGGTAATCCAGTTGCAGACTGCCTGTAAACATAGTTGTAAGCAGGTGCATTCAATAGACACAAAACCTGAGAAATAAAGGCAAGAATTTTGTGTTAATTGAGCATCAAATTGGCTGTTCTGGCAATTTTACAAAGTAAGGGTAACCAGTGGGGACTGTCGCTGCCTGAGAGTCAAGTTATAGCGTCTCTGTTGAGTGGAGAGGCATACTAACGCTGCAGTTATGAAGAATTCCTCAAAATAACAGAAGCCTGGTTAGTTTTGTGGCTAATGAACATGCTCCTAGCGCGGTGTGGTGTGGAAGGCTTTGTTTTGAGGTGGATGTCTCTCTGTCTTTTTAAAGCCTTCGTAAGGCTCTGAGGACAATCAGCAGTCGTGGTCAGTCACTGCCGATTTTCCCTTGCATGTCAGCATGCGTAACGCCCTTCACAGTAGTCATAAAACTAGTATCTCACCATAGAGCAAGAAAGTGCAAGGAAAGCGTACATTTTTTTTTGTGTAGAGAGCAGGTAAATTCACTCATTCTACATTTTTCTGTTTTCGTTTTATTACTTTCGCTCAAGTCATGCATGCTTCCCATTAGAAATACACTAGGATAACGTCCAAACAGTGCAGTCAAGCCATTGCTTTAGTATAGAAAGTCACGCTAACCCTTTGTTTCTCATTTATGCCTCACAGGTCTGTGTGACAGATTGAGCTTTACATGTGAAGAGGGATGAAATACACATGAGTGACGAATAACATGATTTCTTTCTTTTCTTTCAGTATGTGGACAAAGTGGGGGAGAGCAACACGATGGTATAACGGTGACTTTTTGTATCCAGAGAGGTCCGTTTCAAGTACAGTAGTTTTTATAAAGCAACGCAATCTCCCAGTGGTGAATGGCTGATTCACAGCAGTTAAGGTTATATACATTAAGATTTCTCCCCCCTCCGGCAGGCAAAAGACTGCTTTCTATGTTTCTGTAATTTGACTCTGTCGACGCTGCCAGTCAAAGGGTCATCAGAGCCTTGTAGACTGTTACTCAAGGATGGAGTCACTACGGAATATTTCACATGTCGTTGATCCCTCCACCGTTGAATGCATCTCGCATGAAAATGGAGGATTCCCCCCCAAAGCACCATGGACTCTATCCAAGTGTCTTTCTCACTCTGTGGAATGTACAGAAAACACTCCTGACCGGACGTGGACAGAGAGCTTGCCGTGTTGTTACATTATCGTGCCTGTGCTTTAACTTTATTTGGACAAAAGCCCAATATTTGTGTCTCTTTGCAGTTATTTTGTGACACTTTTTTTTTTCTCTCACAGCTGTTTGAATACCAGGTGTGGCAGTTGTAATATTTTCCTATACTGTTAGCTGTCATTTCTGTGTACGATTGGCTAATGATTACTTCAGTATGAGTTGTTTTTTCTTTTTTTTTTCTTTTTTTTTAATGATCAGCGCTTGACTTTCAGTATAGTAAGGTGTTTAAGGGGAAAAGCACTTGATTGAAGAATTCAAATAAGTTAATTTTGTGGTTTAGGACACTCCAATCAGTATTTGTGAAAATGAACAACTCTCCTCTTCAAACATGAGAATGTAAACTCGAACCTGTGATATCATCATGGTGTAAAATCTGGAGCTAATCTATAGACAATAGGAGACAAATAGGTTTTTATGGACCTACAGAGCTTTATATCTAAATGAGCTTTATTCTATAAACATGTTATCAGATCTGAACCAGATTATGTACCAGATTATGCCCAGAGAATCCCTCTAGGTGCTTTTACAGTCTACCATCTTTACTCATTCATTCATTCATTCATTCATTCATTCATTCATTCATTCATTCATTCATCAATCACCCCCAACTTCTACATGTAAGGACTTCACAGGTTCAAGTTGTCTGGTTTCTGGGTTTGGGAGAGAGTTCATGATCGCTCATATTGATCGCTCTGCACCACAGAGGGAGCATGAATGAATTCTTAAATTATGAGGTCTTTCTGTTCAAAGCATAGAGAATACTGAACGGTTACATGTGAAATGACAATGTTTTGCTGTATGGCACTTTTGTAAATATACAATGAAAAATAGCTCTGTATCTGTCGTTCATGTTGTTTATGGTCATTTCTAGCTTTGTAATTGCTTACTCTCTATAATATATTTATGAATTCAGTAGTACTGCCAGTCCATCTAGGCTATGACAGCACTTTCCTGCATTAGATCTAATACTTATGCATAGAAATACGTCAGAGGGTAGATACTGTTTCTCCATTCATTGAAAGTCTTTTCATTCATAAAATCCAGCACTCATTTATCTGTTGACTGCTTCACTGAGCAGGGCGCAAACATATCAATATTACCAGGAAAAAAAAATCATTCCTGTTATTTACAGTGACAACATAACCCAGAGTGTACAGCATTAACTGTGACTTTGCCCCCAGCTTTATTAATTTTGATTCTGTGGTGGACCTGGACTTGCTTATGGCAGCTATTTTCATTCAGAAATATAGCCCGCAGTGAAAGAAGATTAATTGATCGGTGCCTCGATTCATTCACTCTCCTAACCGCCCCCATTTCATCAAATTGGCGTGACCTATCGCTGTTGGCATCTATTAGCCGTGGAGCGCCGAGGTTTCCCCGCCCCGAAGAATATAAATACGGGGAGTGGGATAACCACCAACAAAGACAACCTGGACCTCTCTCCTGGTATCTGAGACGGAGTTACTGCACACCAGTCCCATAGGCATCACTGTCGCGATGAAAGTAAGTAGAGCACATGCACTGAAAAAATGTCCGTCTTAATAAGGCATTAAGTGTAGTATTGGGTTTGGGAATCTTAGTTAAATTAGGTGGAAAAGTCTGCCACTTAGGTGAGATTCTTCTACCAACGCAGTTTCACCTGTTTGGAGAAATAAGGTGGAAAGCTTCAATAGTAACAAGACAATGTTGCTTAATTGAAATCTTTAAACAATTTGTTTTGTATTGGAAACAATTGGAGACAATTATTATTTTCACTTGCATAAAGGAAAACAAGATTTTAAGACACAATAGTAGAGTTAATGACTTGTGAAGACGGACAGTTTTTGCAGTGTAGTCCAGTACTTTGTTACGCATCATTAGGCCGCTTATGACTAACATGTGTTTTTCTTAAATGAGGTTAGTGTCCATTGTGTAATTTATAGCTTTATCATTTTGTAATGGGCTTTCAAATTTACCCCATGAATGGGTGATACTTGAGGCTGGCCGGGCAAGATGATGCGTAAATCGCTTATGCGTAATTACGCACGAAATTGGGAACGCTGTCACATTTAATTTGTCTTTAAATAGGATGTTACTTGGTCGCTTTGCTTTTCCGTTATTTTCAAGCAATTGCTATATTGCAGTTTGTGGATTTCAACGTTTCTCTTCTATCTCCTGCAGGGTTTGAGGACCATTACATTAGCTTATGTACTAACTCTTTTACTACTGGCAACATTTGTCTCACACTCGTGGAGCGCACCGAAGGTAAGGCATTTTCACCCTATTCTAGTGTTGATGCTTTTATTTTCAATCAGTGGCCTAATTGAAGATTGTGCTCAAAACAATCAAAATGAGTCAAAATAATTCTGGGCCAGCCAGAGCTACAAAGCATGTAAAGTGGAAATAATAAAGCAGAGGTACAATTAAAACAATATTAATCTAGTTTCATTCTAGTTAATTAAAATCTGACGAGCATTTTTTCTTCTGTTTCTTCAAAAAAGGGAACTTTCCAACGGAGAAACTGGACTCCCCAGGCCATGCTGTACCTTAAGGGCACTCGTAAGTAACCGTTACCCAATGGCAACTGAGACCATACATCCATAAAGAGATAAATGCTTCAATATCTGTTACTGAAACATCTTTAATGAACGCTGGATTTTTAATTCTGCACGTTTTGTTATTTCAGAGGGACGCAGGTTCATCTCAGAGGACCGAAAAGAGGGAGATGTGTACGACACGTTGCACTTAGGTAGCCAAATGCCAAAAGACAACTAAATGTAAAATGTCCAAGATATTCACCATCATACAAAAATCCATCTTTAATCCATCTTTAACTAAGCAGCCGTGACTGCTAGTAATATTTGTAAGTAACAACTGAAAGTAGCAGGAGTAGCAACTGTAAGTGAATCCATATGTAAGTAACGCATACTCTTTCCCCATATTTCCCACCCATACAGTCTACTTAAGGTGTTGAAATTGCCAGCAGCATGTTTACATAACCTCCAACTGTTTATGTTCTATTTTATTGCCTTATTGTTTTTATTCTGTTTTTGTGCTTATATATTGCCTTTCCCCCCCCCTGCTGAATCCTATTACTTTTACAACCTAATTTCACAGCTGGGATCAATAAAGTTTCATCTTATTTCATTACTGTTCAGCACCAGCAACCTGCTTGAATTTTATGGGTGTCTATTAAAAAGGAAAGTTTTACAGGCCAGGGTTTCCCCAAAAACAATCTTAGAGCTGAGATCACCTTTGTCCCATGGGTGGCCAGAGCGTATAAAGATAATCTGGTTTTGGAACCCAGTTAAATGAAGGGCTGAATGGTGTAGATGGGGGGGTGAAGGGGGTGAATCTACTGTTTTGTGTGTGTGTGTTTTTTTTCCCCCAGAGACCCGCAGTCAGAACACAGAGAAGCTGAGCGTCAACCAGGCAGCGACCGTCCTGCTCAACTTTCTGCAGCAGGCCAGGGAGGGAGGTGAGATCAGCATACAATATATTATACAGTCAAACAGACAGTAGCTGTGCCTGGTAGTTCATACTGCATGTCTAGTAAGGAGCCTGCAATCATAATCTCAGCACGTAATGCAACAGCAACATCTGCAGTCAATTTCTTTCTGGGCATTTTAATGGTGTTGAACTCGAAAACATTCTGCACTCCTGTACTTAAAATGCTTTCCTAAATAGTCGACAATGCTATGGAAGCTTTAAGACACACACTTTGTTAACGGTTGGGTTCCCACGCTCACTATAAAAACATTAAATTTAAGGACTTTTCAGTAACTTTTAATGTCTTGTTTGGTGAAATTCAAGGACTCCAAATCGGCCTGTTTTCTGTTTTGCATCCATTCATTTTCAAAAACTTCTTTTATTTTTTCTCAAATTCAAAAACTTTCAAGGGTTTTCAAGGCCCATGGGAACCCTGGTAGTAGAAAGAGTTCATTTTACAGTATAAAAATAATGAGTTTGTGTCCTATATTATAGCTTTGTCTCAAGACTTTTATTTGACTTCCATAACTTATAGTGTTAGTTTTGTATTGTATTATATTGTGTACGAATATGCATGTTAATCCTCTCTCTCTCTCTCTCTCTCTCTCTCTCACACTCTCTCTCTCTCTCTCTCTCTCTCCCTCTCTCTCTCATTAAGCCGATGAAAACCCAGACCAGGTGTACTTTCAAGATCTGCCGGTGTGGAAGAGAGAATACTTCTGATGGACTTTGATACATTTATAAAAAAATTTAAAAAATCGCCAGCCAACATGATCTTGGTGTTTGGATGTGAGACATTCAATTCTGTGTGTGGGGGAAAAAATAACTGTTTTGTAAATACGACTACTCTGAAAATGTTTGGATGTAATGTTTTAATAAAATGAGTTTGAATTCATAGCACCATTCGCCTCAGACTGTCTGATCTTAGAGGTTTACTTAACAGATAGTAAACTTCCTTGACAAACTTGAAAGTATATTTCTCTTGTTATGGTCACAAAGCATCATACTACTGCATTTTTATGATAAAGTGTCAAGCACTATTCAAACAAAACAGCTTTATGCTATAAGTATTCAATAATGAGCATAAGTGTTGAGCACCTGATTGAATTTCAATTTTCCAAGAGCAACACTTGACATATTTTCTGTCAAATTATAATGATCCAAAGGAAAATGAGGGTCATTTTCCTTTGGATGAAGTTCATCTGGTTGGGGGAATATCAAGATTGTAGAGGAAAGACAGATATGATTTTTTTTCAGTGGTGAAACAGATTTTGCTCAGAGGAGAATCAGGCCATATACTGTAGATATTGCAAGAACTGCATTCTTACAAAAGATTGAATTTCAACAAAAATGGAATTCATTTTCAACAAATATGTGTGTTTAGTTTGAGGCAACACACATTCTCTGTCTCTGTTCAACACAACATATCGTTTTCATGTAAAAACTCTGTAACTCCAACTTTGGGGATTGTCATGTTTTAACTTCAACTAAATGATTACATTCTGCTCTATGGGTTGAAAAAAAATCTACGACCCTTGGTCTTATGAAACTCTCTCAAACCCCATGACATATCCATACAGATGAACAGTGGTCAAGCAAAAAACAAGGCTGATTTTATTAGTTCCCAAAAAGTTTTCATTTTGGAGAAACAAGCTTTTCATCTAACAGTGGCGATATGTTAATAACAACATGTACTATGTAATAACACATATTGACATATACTGTACGTTGTCATATCTCAAATCAGTTCATCTTATCTTTGGTGAATAATAATCACTGAAAATACACTTTCAAAAACTATAAGCTATTTTTATCTTGTACACAAGCCTCAAAAATCTTCTGAAAAAGGGATTTAAAAGACCACTTGATTCACAAAGTTACCAAATTCACTTGAGCATCATATTCAAGGACTTGTTTCAAGGTCTTGTTTGGACTCAAAAGGACTCAAAATTGGCCTGTTTTGGGGTAAGATTTCATAGATACCAGGTCTCAAATCTGCAAAGGATTTTCAAGGCCTGTGGGAAGCCTGGATTCAGGTGATCTGGTGCGAAAAGGGGGTTTTAGCATGACCTGGCAGCGGTAGAAGTGGCAGTAGGTGTGTAATGGCAGTTGAGGGGGTGAGTATACTGCAGTGGAAAAAGTCCAATCCCCCTATCCAGTATATTTATGATAATCTGCTGCTTATTCTCTCAACACCCAGTAAAAGCAGCGGGTGACCGGGTCTCAGTTTCCCGACTCCCCCGGTTGCTTCTTCTTGCCCCCCGGCACGGCGCCCAGGTGGAAGGGAGCCTTGATGTTCATCCTGTCCCTCTCCGCCTCCTCGTCTTCATCGTAGGACTCGTCCTCATCCTCGTCTTCCGCGTCGCTGTGGTGCGGGGTGGAGTGGAGTGAGGCCGAGGGGGAGGGGGGCACCGAGTACGGCCGGGGGTAACGGAAACCCTCTGTCTGCGGAGGTGGAGGAGTCCGAGTTATTGATGTGTGTGTGTGTGTGTGTGTGTGTGTACACTATGGAAGAGGGTTAAGGCACATGTGAAAAATGTATTGGAGTTCTGAGATTAATCTCGGAAAAGTCAGAATTCTGAGTTTAAAGTCAGACTAGTCAGAATTCCGAGATTAAAGTCAGAATTCAGAGAAAAAAGTCAGAATTCTGAGATTCTGACATTGTTTTTACAATTCTGACTCTAATCTCAGAATTCTGACTTTGTTCTCAGAATTCTGAGATTAATCTCAGAACTCAAATACCTTTTTCACATGTGGCCCTAATCCTCTTCTGTAGTGTACCGTAGATACAGGAGAGTAAGTACACAGAGAAAAGCTGAATAAAATGGGACAGAGACTAGTTAACCAGAGGAAGGCCAAAGTGAGTGAATGGGAGGGAAAGAGAGAGTGTTTCATCCCAGTAATACCACAGGGATCGGCACCAGCAGACTCCAACATGATGTCTTGTCATTCATCCAAATGTTAGGCTGTCAATTAAAGCCTGGCAAATGTGGGTCAGATTCAACAGTATCCACTCTCTCTGTCAGTCAGCAGATGATAGAGCTTCTCATGTACTTCTCCTGGAAGATGTTTTGTTAAAAGGAAGGCTGTGTTACGTGATTCAAGTTCTCAGGGAACAGAGAAACTTACCAGATACTGTATGTTTCAAAATGGTGATTTACAACTCCTGAGGCTATTGAGAAATTGTGCTCAACAGGTAAAAAGTGAGTAAAGTTGTCTGGATTCTCACTTTTTGTTTTCAGTAAAAGCTCGTGGGTAAAGTGTTTTGTGAATTCAATGTGACCCAACATGGAAAAACAGGCACACTGTACTAGGAGATAGTTTTCTGCGTATTTCATAGATTACTGATCTTTGCATTCAGAGCTTTACAATGATGAATTACATAATAGGGGGCAATTTTGTTAATTACAAACTGTTAATTACTGAATCAAAAACCTGGACTTTGGTCAAACCTTTTCTGATGTAAAATGGGTCTTCTGTAAAGCTAAAACAGCCTGGGTTCATGGCATTTGGAGACATATGATATGAAATGTATTACTATTATCTATTCTACTATTCCCACTGTAATATATAGGGTGAGGTTAGAAGCACTTCTACTTACGATTGAGGTTAGGATTCAGCACAAAGCAGCCGAACTCTTGTCAATTTGTTTTGGGTTTTGTTTTCATTTTTTTGTTCCTTTTATTTCACAGCACTTTCTAACTTTAAGAAAAGTGCAAAAATACATCTTTCTTTCTTTCTTCCTTTCTTTCTTTGATTGCTTGCTTGTTTCATTCATTCATTCATTCATTCATTCTTTTTCTTATTCTCTTATTTTTGTGATGTGTTTTCTCACCTTCAGAGGGGCCATGGGGTCCATCTTGAACTTGTCAGGGAAAGCTCTGCTGAGAGCGAGGTGGCGAGCGTGAATGTAGAACTGTCAATCACAAGTCAGCAGAGAGATGTGTACATACATGTGTTGAGTATGAGTTTTCCTTTCTTTTTTTTTTAGATTGAAAGGCATTTGAGCTTCATAATACACACTGGAGAGTGATAGGAGAGATGAATTACAGAGAAAGGGGATCATTTGATTTCTTGCACTTCTGCTGATCAACAGGACTAAAACTTTTTTTTAATGTAAACCATTGTAGGAGTCCCACTTTTATGCATTGTATCCAACAATTATTTGCTGCTAAACTATTTCTGCATCTCTAAGAGTAAACTGTGTGTAAAATTTTCAGCTATCAGAGGGTGCAAGAAATGACCTGGAAATCAGCTGATGAAAAGACACAAGTTTCAAGTGCGTCTGTTACAATATGCCTTCTTTATAACATTTGAAAAAGAATAGGCTGCAATGGCCAATGGAGGATAGATGCAATTTATTATATTATATATTTATTATATTTAGAATCTACATATAGGCATCATTATATCCCAAACCCACTGTGTGTCCCTGCTGGCCAGAGTTTGAATCTCCTACACTCTCCTTCACGTATTCTGCATCCCTCTCAGTCCCAATAAAGAAAGCATTGTGTATTAGCGCTGATGCAGCAGATACAGACCCGCCCCAGGTATCTCCAGTCCAGCAGGTCAGACAGCCTCTCGGTCCGGTTCCTCTGGATGATGCGCTGGCGCCGAGACTGCTGGCAGAACCCGAACATGAACTGGGTCAGCTGGTTACACGACTCATCGGCCGAGCGGAAACGCCGGTCCACGATGTAAATACCTGAGAGAGACGGGAGGGGAAGATGGGCAGAGGAGGAGAGGAGAGGATACACACACAGTCACTGATGATCAATGTGAGCGCAAATACTGTATGTGGACATTGTCTCTTCCCCCAAAATTAAAGAGCTCTAGCATTTGCAGAGCTCAGAGATGAGGTAGTAATAGTATTGATCAACAGAGGAACGTGTGTGTGTGTGTGTGTGTGTGTGTGTGTCCATACCATAGGCAGCAGGGTCTGAGACGTGCTCCTCCATGAAGCAGCCGAACCCTGAGAGGTTGGTGGTCACACTGGGAATGCCCATCACAGTACATTCACCTGAGGGAGCACAGCGCAAAAATAATCCACAGGTCAAAAAAATACAGTGTGTGTGTATGTGTGTGTGTATCTGTGCACGTATGATTCTAAAGGGCTTTCAGGCGACGTAACACACCCTCTGGCGGCCATATTGGAGGTCTTTAGCTCTTTGGCAACTAGCTGTCAACAGACGATTGTGTTTCTAAACGTACAACTCAGCCATCTCAACTGAATTAAATAGACATGGTTAATTTCTGCTGTTTTTGGCTGGGAACTGATCATTTCATTAGCCTACTGCTAATTTTGATCGTTTTTGTGTTTAGATAATGTCAGCTAGCAAATGACAGTCTCTAGTCAGCTAAACATCACTTGTCTTGTTGTAAACACATCTGAATTGCACCCTAGCTAATGTAGCTAGTAGAAGCTAGCCTTAGAAGCCTGTTAGCCTGCTGGTGAGTTAGCTAACAAAGCCAAACAAAAACCCCAACAAAACTGTTTGTTTAGGCAAACTGAGCTAGCTAAAGACAGTTTCCTGTGTCACATTGATAAATATTGATAAATTTGGAAAGAAATCTACCTTATCAGACTATTCACTTTTACTTATAACACAACAATCTCTTCCAGGTTGCTTCTTGTGCTGTTGTTACATATTTAGCCATTATTTTAGCCATCATGGCAGCAGATGTGGCTGCTAAGAAATTTGCGATGCAACTGCAAAGCCTTGAGGAACATGAAGCATTTGTGTGTGTATATGTGTAGCCTATGTGTGTGTGTATGTGTGTGTGCTTGTATTTGCATATTTGCGTGTGCTACCTGGTGTGTATCCCCATGGTTCATAGTAGGAGGGGAACACTCCAAGGTTGCAGCCGCGGACAAACTCCTCATAGTCCATAGGCAGCAGGGGGCTGGTGGAGGACAGGAACTCTGGGTGGAAGATAATCTGGGGAGGAGACGGGGAGACGCTTTCAGAGACTGTTATGGGGAAAGCCACCGTACCTCAAAATGCCATGATATTTGGCAGGCACGTTTTATTTGTTGAACCGGTTTTGGCTCACTATCAGTCTTTCAGCACTCCAAATAACTAGTTTTTGAAGTCACAGCATGATATGTGGTTTCTTAAAGGAATACACTGCTGGCCCATTTTTCAATTTAGCTGTTAAGTGATGAGAGCATAGGCACCAAAATCATCCATGTGTCCCCTGTTCGCTCCGGTGCTCCATGCTAACTCTTTAGCATACACTATGTTGACTGATAGTAGGCGACTAGCAGTATCTCAGAAGTGAGAAAATGAGAACTTGTACCAGCTCTAACACTAAGTGGAAAGTAATTTTAAATAATAAGCAGCTAAGTCTGGCAGTTTGTGGTAAAAATTTACATTTTCCCCATTACAGCTAACAATCACTACGCAGTGGATGAATATGTTGTTGCTCACCTGAAATAGATCCAAAAATAAACTGTGGCTACATCAGGTATATTGAGCTAATGATATTTTATTTTTTAAAATGTATGTGTGCATTTGTAGGCCATACAAGGAAATCCATTAACAACTTAAAAGGACAGTCCTCTTACTTTGGATAAAGCTAATCGTCTATCATTCAACATACATGCTAAAGTGCAAACAATCTCTCCAAGACACATGATTTTGGTGTTTTCATCACTTAATGGGTAAGTTGACCAACAGGCCAATCTCTCAAAAACACTTTGTATTCCTTTAACATTAAAGTGACTCATTGAATATGTTAATAACATGGTATTCAGGTGGAGATTTGATTCTCTGCTTTGAGGTATGAAAACAACCATAAAATCTATCTACATTTTCAGGTGAAATAACACTTTTGTTTTATTCTAACTACACTGTGCTCTAAGTTCTTCGTCTAAGTTCTTGTTGTTCCTCACCAGGAGACTCACGATTGAGAGATTCACAAATAGTGACTACAGAAGTATTTAGAGAGAAGCATAAACTCTGTAGGGGCCAACCTTGACACGGTCGTTCCTGGAGTTGAAGAGGCCGACGCGTCGAACGTTGGCCAGGATGGGGTCCGTCGAGTCATCCAGCATGTTGTGAGTGGTCACTGGAGGAAGGCTGTGTCTCTGCAGCAGTGTGTGTGTTTGTGTGTGTGTGTGTGTGTGTGTGTGTGTGTGTGTGTGTATGTGTGTGTGTGTGTGTGTGTGTGTGTGTGTGCGTGTGCAAAAAGGGCAGGTATGAGCAAGTATGTGTATGAATTATTTATGTATAAAAAGGGGGAATATAGAAATAGAGAGACATAAAGAGAGACAGGTCAGTTTGATTTGTGGTCTGTGTTAGTAGGGACTGTGGAAGCCCCCCCTCACACACACACACATACTGCATCTATCCTGCATTAGTGTGTACAGTTGCAGCTATTGTACTGCATAAACCCCTGCATAAACACAGGTGCGTGAAGCAGTGAAGCTGACGAAAAACAACGTAATGAGTGTTTGAGTCACTGATCCGTGACTAGTAACCTTTTAGAGTAGGATTCTGAGGTATTGATCAGCGGAGCAATATCTAACCCATGGGCTAATGATATCTGATTACCCTCTCACGCCACAACAGAATATATAGATAATCCTTTTGTTACAGTAGATGGATTTGGAGAATGTCAGGCACGCTTGATTCAACTCACCAGACATTTGACCACCAGAAAACATTGGACAAAACTTGCTAGATAAGGCAAACCAAAATTTTCAAATATTTGAACTATATTAAACTGCTGCAGTATTATGCCAAGATCTGGTTTTACATGATAGTGTCCTTATTCTAGTCTCTAGGTAATTCAGACCTTGCTTCATCTTTAGAGGAGAATCCTCTGGTCACAGTGTAAGGAAGAGCAACTTTGCAGAGCGATAGTAATTCTCATGAAACTCTCAAGGGAGTAATGGAAAATGGGAGGGGTGGGGGGTGAGGTGAGTGGGTGTACAAATGAAAAATTACAAAGACAGAAATAATCACAACAGCGTTTCCTCCAATCACCAATCAGGGCCGGTCTCTATTCTATCACTTGTAGTCAATATCCCTCGCACTCTTATTTCCGACCTCTGAAATATCGACGTTGACATAAATTCATTTAATTGGCCTTTTTGCTTGTAAGACTCCTATTACGCGCCGAGGGCATACATCACCGCAACACGCCCAGTCTATTGACCCACGGTTTGGTGTCGGGGAAGGTAATTAACTCACTGCTCTGACGTTCATTCATGCTTTTAGCTCAAGGGAATCCCACCCATGGCCCCTTCATAATTTATCACCACCGAGGGCCATATAGCTCCCATTGATCGCTGCTGGGGAAATGCCTTATCCATTCATAAAAATAGAGCCTAGTATATGAGAGTGTGTTCCGGGAGATTCATCTTCCTCAGCATTTTGGGATGTTTTTTACTCTTTTTTTTTTTTTTTTTTTTTTTACACAGAACCGCTGACCTGCACATATTCCAAAAAAAGAGCATAAACTGTCTTGCACAATTTTGTTTGGCTTGAGAGTTTTTGAGGGTAAAATTGTCTGGTGTCGTCATCATGAAGTGTCTTTAATCTGGTTACTGAGGTGTTTTAAAGTAATAATCCGCAACTTTTTCATGTAAATAAATGTCTGTTTTGCTACTTTCTAGCACCGATTGATACAACAGTGATTCAATTCATTCCCAGTTCATGAAACTTTTACATTTGATGCTCTAAACACCTTTCCCGGGAAATCCCTTTACATGTGTCATCCCCAGCCTCGACTATTGTTTATACTTGAATGTTACTAGACTTAGGTTGGGACATGGTGGGTTGAACAAGGCTCTGTGTATTATTGGGAAACATCCAATAGGACTATATGAAGAAGATGGAGAAAATACAGAGGGGAGTGAGAAATTATGGAGACTAGAATGGAGAGAATTGATTTACAATTAAAGGAATTTCAAAACTAGCAGATCATGGAAGAAGATTTAGGATCACATTTGACTCTTTGAAGGAGCCAGGTCTATTCAAGAGGGTGTCGGTTATAGAGAGATGGATCATGATTTAGTAGACAGTAGATGGCGGTAATGCAACATAATATGGGTGCCAATAGAAGATATTCAATAGAAGAAGAAAAAGGGGTCTGGTACCTGAGTGGCGTAGATGGCTCTCTTCATCATGGTGAAGTCGTCTCGGTCCAGAATGGTGTTCATATCAGGGATTTCCCCTCTGTGGACGGGGCAAATAACAAAACACCTTCTTTATGTTTGCATGCAGGCTGATATTCATTTATCTATGCTGACAGAACAGGGAACATCAAATCAGTTAAAAACTAGAGTTCACATAAACTGCATTTTGACGTCGAGACTATTTCTCTCTAAGTGTTTTCTACAAAGGCATCTGGGTTTTCTGGGTACATCTGGATAGTAATATAATATGACAGTGATATTCACTCAGTTTACTTACTTTAACAAAGCATCATACAGCTTCTTTCCAAACTTCTCCTTCACAGTGTGAGCCGTGTCCCTGTGAGTGACAGAGGGGAAAAACCGCCTCAGAAATGAACTAATGGGTCTGTGTCCGACCAGAGCTTCACTGGTGTTCATTAAATGTATCACACTGATATTCAAATGGAAAATGTAGGTGGCCATGATGAATATGGAGTGCGCTGTGAAATTGTCAGTGTTAATGGTCTAATGGTTAGAGAGACCATCCTGTAAACAGAGGGGTGTCGGCTAAATACCTCAAATATAACAATGGAATGTAACCTATAACCTATATATCATCTAATGGTGTTGGCATTAGGCTGTTGTGTAAACCAGGGTGTGGCATACCAGAGCTGTTTGCGTATCGCCTGCCCCTTCAGCGACTCTACATTAAAGTTGTTGGTTTGAGCCGGCATGATGAAGAAAACCACCACTGTCACATCGTTTCTATGGACCTGCGGAAAGAGAGTGGTAAGAAAGAGAGAGAAAACAAAAAAAAGAGAGGGAAGGTAGCAGTGGTGAATTTAACAGGAACGCATGCATGTGCTGTATTTGCCGGTAGGAAGGTACAGAGTGTGCCAACTATTATTTTCCCGGTAACACTTTACAGTAAGGGTACACTAAGTTAAGGGTTAGTTAATGCTTAATAAGGGTTAGTTAATGCTTAATAAGCATTAATTAACCCTTAATTAACAGTTAACTAATGTGTAATTTACTAATGGTGTTCATGTTAACTAAGGTATTAATTTCTACATTATTTAATAGTTTATAAAGATGACTATTAAATGTATAAATTAATACCTTAGTTAACATGAACACCATTAGTAAATGATTACCAGACACATTAGTTAACTGTTAATTAAGGGTTAGTTAATGCTTATTAAGCATTAACTAACCCTTAATTATTGTACCCTTATTGTAAAGTGTTACCATTTTCCCTTTAGTAGGTTTTAATTCTCTACAGGTTTCTAGATTATGTCTTGTAAATTTATGTAGATTTTGTTAAATTTCATAAGCAAAGAGTGAAATTTGACTCAGAGGACAAATACATCTTGACGTCACTTGACATCAGCCTTGTCTCATTTCTCTTTTGAAGCATGACACATTTGAGGCCTTCAGTAGAAAGCCATCAGCGCGGCAGCTAGTGGTTTATCGTCCATGTGAAGCCGAAGGACCGTACCCTCAGCAGGTAGTTAAGTCTGGACAGAGACTCCAGGAAAATATCCGCTCCCTTGTTAGAGAACTCGTAGCGTCCAGCGATGAAGAAGTAAAGGGTTTTCTCCAGGTTGAAGTCCAGGTGGCTGCCAGGAGGATAAGATACGAGAATGGGTGTTAAAGGGGAATACCGCTTAAATTAAGGATTCATACAAGTCATTTCTATGGCGTAGGACATTCCAGACAACATGTGCATGCAAGCAACTCTCTTCCAAATCCAGAAACCAGAGAAGTAAGACTTGATGTCTTCAAGCTGGAAAATTAATGCTTATCCCATGTCGATTCGTATCTAGAGTGTCATGTTATCTGCTATATTGAAGACAGAGACACTAGGGTATATATTGACCGATATACATTGGGTCGATATTGGCCTTTTATTTAATATCGGATGTCAGCCAGTCATGCCATCCACTTCCGATATGATGGAGGTTTCTCTCTGACCACAGCTACATAAAAACAGTCTGTAAAACCTGACATGAAACTGTATTTTCTTTACACATTTTACTTCACATCTTATTAATTTCATTGTTAAATTACTGTTTTTGTAAATTAAATGTAATTAAATTGGCCTGATGTATCCCAGAGTTTCCCCTACCATTGAATAGGAATACTTGTATTTTTTTGGCATGGAAATGGTCAAACATAGATATTGAATATTGGCACAAAATATCAGCTATCAGTGACTTCAGTCTATAAGTATCGGTATTGGTATCAGCCTTCAAAGACCCATATTGGTCAAACTCTAGTAAACAAGCCTGCTTTTGATGACATTATAAGATGGCCTCCTATGTTTGAGAAAAGCGTGAACTGCATGTAGATGAGTACCAGAGGTAATAAGCCCCACCCACCCATAGAAGTGCCCTCTGACAAACTCCTGGATGCGGGCCTTGCTGGTGGAGTGCAGGTTCTGAAACTCATGCATGGCCGAGAACTTCTTCACGTTCAGCCCGTTCGGGGTTATCACATCTGCACCATCAACACATTAGCAGAGGAGTTTTAATGGCAGCAGCTGAACAATTCGGCACAAACATTTGTCCTGTAAGGCAGTGATTCTCAAACTTTTTCATATCAAGGACCCCTAATTTAGTACACATTGGGGCCACAGACCCCCATTTGATGAGATTTTGTCTCAGACCCAAATCTGGGAATATTTAGATATGATTTTGTCAAATAAATTCCATGACTATGTGTACTGTAGGTAGAGAGATAACAGTGAAACTATGATCAAAATAGTCTTCTTCTACATTCTCTAATTGTGTTAACTGGTGAAATTTAACAATTTATCAATTTGCTGGGCACCCCCTGGAACCCCCTCAAGGACCCCTGGTGGTCCCCAGACCCCACGTTGAGAACCACTGCTGTAAGGGATCTTTGATCTGAAGACAGGGTTTGCAGCAAAAACAAACAATAAAACCGCACAAAACTGCAATGAAACACAGAATAAATCATCAAAATATATACCATATAGAGCAGGGTTGGAATTGCATGGTAAATTCAAATTCAAATTCCTGGAAATGGAATTGGAATTGGAATGTCACCCAGCTCTAAAGAAACAGAATTGGAATTTCATTAGAATGTCAGGAAACACAATTCAAATCTATTGAATTCCATGAAATTCCACTTCTAAGAGAGTTTGTCTTGACTTGCTAAACATTATAAATCAAACATTATGAATCAACTAAAAGACAGTTAAACAAATCAAATACATTCAATCATAATGTATGGATTACAATTACATGTTATCCATCAAATACCACCTGAAAGGTCCCTTTAACATTTTCTGATATTCAGTATTGATAATATATAACACTATATGTAATCTCAGATATATGATAAGATATCCAATTTCTCTGTTGAATCAGAATTGATCAGTTAATTCATAAATTGACCCCAACACATACATTTTGTGAGGACAATCGCACACTGAGGTGCAGCAGTGAAAGCCTTCCCCACCTGGCTTCCTGTGCAGCATGTGGTTGGCCTCCACAGCAGTGATCTGAGAGACGGTGGTGAAGACGTGAGCGCAGTGGACGGCCGCTCTCTCCAGGCAGTAGCGATGGTAGATCTGCCTCTCGCCCGCTTCCTTGTCGATGTTGAACTGCAACATACAGAAAGGCTAAAGGTGTAAGAGTTCATGATTTCATTGATTCAGATTTTTCATGTGTGTGTCTAACCTATATGAGTAAAATGGATTGCTGAAGTAGGAAATACATACTGTTGAAGAAAGAAAATTAAATGAAAATGCAAACGACCAAACCAACCATCAGTTTGTAAAGTAAAACTATGCTGCGTAGTCTAAAATTAGAGTGATCTATGGTTTTTGAAGGCCGATACCAGTAATGATATTTTTAAATTGAAGTCAGCCAATATTTTCTGCTGATATTAATTGAAATTTAATCATTTTCATGCCTGTATTCAGTGTTTCCCCCAGAATAGTATTCTTGTCAGGGTGGAAAAGCCTCTGAAACAGCATTTAGAGCATCATGGGACACTAAAACTTTCCACTTTAAGGTCAGCAGCTCTTTACAGTAAGACAGGGTGACTCATTCCACCTATTCAGCAGTAGGGGAAACTCTGGCATACATCAGGCCTTTAAATGAAGAACTAAACAAACAAACATTTAAATGAATAAAGAAAGAAAAGAAAGAAAGAAAGAAAGAAAGAAAGAAAACACAATTTCATTTTACAGCCTGTTCTCATGTGGCTGTGGTCAGGAAGGAACCTCCATCTTATCGGAGACGGACAACATGACTGACTAATATGATATCTAATATTTAATAAAAGGCCAATATTGATCTAACTCTACCATAGTCTATTTATATTGATGGTTTTTGAGTGTAGAATCATCATAAAGTATCTGCAATCTGATTTCTATGTTATTTTACAGTATCAGTAATGGATTCTAGTTATTTGTAAGAAGGTTTTTGTAATCCCGTTACACGTCACTCATCGCTACCCAACCCTAACTAGTCAACAAAGCTAAAAATGCATATGATATAATATGATTTTATAGATAAAATAGATTTCAAGTGCCTTCTGACTTCATGTTCGGGCTTCATGTTCAGAACACCTTCTTGTGTGAAAACCAAAGTCTGTCAATTATCCAGCCGGCGAGCGAGTGGCCTTTAGGTTCACGCTGACCTTTAGGTTGTGAGCAAAGGAGGTCCAATTACAAATATCAGTGGTCAAAGACTGACCCTTCCTGACGCTACACAACTTCGCTAATGATGCTCTAAGTAACTGTAAGAAGGCGGAAGCTTATAATGTGAAAATGATTCTGAGGTTTGGTGTGTGTGTGTGTGTGTTGGAAACAGAGAGCGATAGGGAGTGAGCATGTGTTTGTTTGTGTGTGTGTGTGTGTGTGTGTGTGTGTGTGTGTGTTAAGGTTAGGGTTAGGTTAAGGTTAGGGTAAGGGTTAGGTTTAGGCAAGTAGTGGTTATGGTTAGGGTTAGGGTAAGTCTCCAGGAAATGAATGTAAGTCTATGTAAATACCCCAAAAGTGACTTAAGTAAGACTGTGTGTGTGTGTGTGTGTGTGTGTGTGTGTGTGTGTGTGTGTGTGTGTGTGTGTGTGCGTGGGTGTGTGTGTGTGTATGTGTGTGTGTGTGTGTGTGTGCGGACGTTCAGACTTTTTCACATGTTTGTGTGTGTATCCAGAATAATGCTGTCGTCACATGGAAACCTTGTAACTCCGATTTCGTGATTTTCATGTTTTCAACTCAGTTGGGTTGAGAAAATTCTTCGAAATGTATTTTTTGATGAATGTATCTTTATTTGAGATTTCTTTTGTTGTAATCGATGTTGTACTCTGGGTGTATGTCTGTGTTATGAATGTATGTTAGGTGCCTGAGCTTTTGTATTGTTGGTTGGTTTGTTTAAAAGGGAATGTCACTACTTTACTGTATGAAGATGATGCTTCACAATAAAAACATTTGAAACAAAAACATTTTTCCACCTCTTGGGCTGATGAAAACCTTTCAAAACTAATTGGATAAACTCAAAAATGCATTGTCACCAAGCTAAAAACTAGGCTTTTTCTTAGCTTCTGAAAAGTTGACACTTAAACGATACGAGGTTTTAACAGCAACGATACATATCCAAGTGTGTCTACACATCAAACGTCCAGAAACCCCTCCCTCACACACACACACACACCTTGTCCAGGTTGTTGTAGAAGTCGACACTCCCGGCGCAGAGGTATCGGCCCAGCAGGGTGGCGTGGGTGGTGAACACCGTTGCCATGGGAATCTTCCGGGAGCGGGAGAGGATGAGTCCGGCTCCGGCCTGCCACTCGTGGAAGTGGGCGATGACATTGGGCTTGTCTCCGAGTTGGTCTGTTAACTGGGAACCAAACAGATGAGGCAGCTTGAGAAAAAGTTGGAAATTTCCCGTGATTACATCAGTTCACGTTATACTGAATTGTTAAAGCTGTACTAGGCAATTTTTTACATAAGATCTTGCCTATGTGTAGCTTTAATGTGTCTCCAAGGCTTGTTTACATTTCACTGATGTAATTTCAGTACTGTTCTTTGACATACAGTGCTAATATTTGTCGGTATCTATGCTGAAATGCTACATTTTCTGTTGAATAGCTAATTTGAGTGTCCCGACTCGTGTCGCACACTCTTCTTTTTTCTTTTAGTTTCATGGTAGAATAAATGAAGCAGGAAACTAAAAGAAAAGAGAGAAAAGAGTGTGTGACTTGAATTTTTTCTTTATAATAGGAATTGTTGCAAAACCCTCACGTCTGCATCTTGCTGGGTTTGTGTTCCTTCTACTGAAGTTTAGATAAAACTATTACACAGAACTTATGTAATCAGGTTATTTGGATTATAATTCCTTCAAAGGTGACAATACAGTACATCATTTTCCAAAGCTTTTCCCAGCTTGGAAAACAGTTTTCAAATTCCAGGACTTTTCCATGACCACAGAAACCCATTGAGCATGTACGAGCATCAGTGATGGGTAGCTGATTCATTTAACAGGTATGGAATTTCTTGAAAGTGTCAAATGGTGCAAAACTTTTGGCATAAACTGTTGTCAAACTTTACATCCAGCCTATTAAAACGTAACCGAGTGAAAGTGAACCGACCTCTTTGAAGAACCAGGCGATCAGCGAGCCGAGGATGAGCGAGTCGTTGGCCTCCCGGTCGTGGAAGGGCAGGCCGATGCTGCAGGTGTCCCACAGGTCGCCCTTCCAGCGGTCCAGGTTCCAGGCTGCTGAGCCGATGTCAAACAGGATCACATAGGGGCTGCCTTCAATCAGCCAGCGGCCAAAATGAACCTGCAACACAACATTGGCACATACAACCCACTCAGTGAAGAAATAAGAACATTTTATCTAATAGTTATCTGGGTTTTTTTAGCAGAACGGTGCACCGTCAAATTCCAATATGCTGAATACATACCAATGTATTGAATACATACATGCAAAAAACTAGACCCAATATATGCAGCTCAAACAGGCATAACGTTACAGGCCCTTGACTTGGTAATGTTGTACATTTTAGGTGTTTAGCTGGTGCTTTTATCCAGAGCGAACAAGTGGGGGAGCACATTGCAAAAAACATCCATCTTAACGAGTCATTTAGTCTCATATTCAGCCACCAAATCTTATTTTTCTTAAACCAAGAGAAAAATTCTGCCAATGAGGTGAGGTAACTCCACTTGCTTCCAGTGCAGTTTCGCAGAATCTTCTGGAAATTAGTGTCAATATCTTGAAACAAGTCAGAATAAGGCACTCAATCAAGAAAATTACACTTGATTCTACTAAATTCTTAAAACAAGTTAATTTGCATTGGAAACAAGTTAAATTATCTATCCCCATTGGCAGATTTTTTTCACTTACTTTAAGAAAATTACGATTTTAGGACTCAATAATAGACTTATTAAGCTGCTGACCTGTGACCTTTCCTTTACAGGTCAATCATGTGTCATCATGTGACCTGAGAGTCTGCAGGTTTTCATTCCAACCAAACACTACAGCAGCTGATTTCACTGATTGGTTCCTCCTGTCTGGCTGCAGGTGTGTTAATCAGTGAAATCAGCTGCTGCGGTGTTCAGTTGGAATGAAAACCTGCAGACTGTGTGATTGATTGAAAACTGCACTCGGCCACTCTGCTGCCCATAACCCATAGATGGTGCATGTCTACCATCTTGTGGCTGTATTGGACTATATGTTGCTTTCATCAGTGTACGGACGCCATCTAGTGAGCAACGAGCATTACACAAATGGTTGTACCATCTCTTTTATCTTACTTATACTGACTGGCCTTGTAAATAAAAATCAGCAAAGTGAGAGAATACAGTTCAGTATACAGTCAGCAGCCAAAGTGTTGGGATGAATGAAATTCATTCTTATTGCTGTAAACTCATGAACTCATTTCTCATCACAAGATCAATATGAGACAAAAGTATAGATGATTAGATATTGATTCTGTTTATTATCATTATTAGTATTTTTAGTAGTATCAGTATTATTATTATCATTAGTAGTAGTAGCAGTAATAGCAGTATTATTATTAGTAGTAGTAACATCAGTAGTAGTGGTAGTAGTATTTCCATTAGTATCAGTATTATTAGTAGTAGTAGTAGTACTTGTAGTAGTAGTTGTACTAGTAGTGGTATTGTTGTTGGTGTTGTTTTATTCAGAATGAATCAAAGAACATTTTAATATTTACAATTTTTCATG
Organism: Centroberyx gerrardi; assembly: GCF_048128805.1. Taxonomy (NCBI): domain Eukaryota; kingdom Metazoa; phylum Chordata; class Actinopteri; order Beryciformes; family Berycidae; genus Centroberyx; species Centroberyx gerrardi. The sequence goes on along the minus strand of NC_136020.1, from coordinate 18,087,465 downwards.
CTCATTTGATATTAATGAGGACTGACTGCTATAAATGACATTTTGCTAACATATTTTAATAAAATACCACATATAAAACCTCTTTCATCTCATTTACTCCTTATGATCAGAAATACAAAATGTATGAGTTTACTGAAATGAGAAACAAATTCACCAATACTTGATGCTTACTAGGTCATTCATATTTGTATTTGTATTCTTAAAAGTCAAGTGGTATGGCTGACACACTCACACACACATATACTCAAGTACACACACACTTATCTCCATCATTGTTAAGGTTAGAGGAGCTCAGAGACATACACACATACACTCTTTCTCCTCTCTCTCTCTCTCTCTCTCTCTCTCTCTCTCTGTCACACACACACTCACACACCTGACAGCCATTGTTGATGAGGGCGTCCATGGCCTTCCTGATGGCAGGGTTCGGGGGGTCACACCCCTCCACCTGGGTCTTGAAGTTGTGTTCGAAGTACGGCCCCATCATGCAGTAGTTCTCCCCCCATTCGTCCACTGTTATCTTGGCCTTAGTCTGGATCACGGTGTAGATTCCTCCGACTGCAGACAGAGCAACAGGAGACAGAAGATCTGAGCTGATAATGTGAAGATGGGTGAAACTGAGTGTAGAGAATCATCACAAAGTATAGAGTTCATTGTGTATGTTGAAATATAAAGACAGTAGCTGAAAATGTCTATCTTCAACACTATGTATAAGTGGGATAGGTATTTTACCAAGAGCTCAGTCCATGGGTCAGAATATATTCTTTCTGTTCATTAGCATGTCATCACTATGAAACCAAACCCCTTAATTTTAACCCGTGAAATGTCTTTAATTTCTCAATTACATAAACATTAATTATCCATAAACAATAACATAGCTTTAAAAAAGTACGGTTAGTATCATGGGTTTTTAAAGGATTTATTCATGGGTTGATTCATGGAGACACTAGTAATTAAGGGGTTTTTTATGCCTTTTGTGCAGGTTTACAGGGTTATTAATGAGTTATTAATGAAAAGTTCCTGTCTCCCTGAATTTTTCATTATATTAGAAAGTAAAGGAGTCAAGATTAAGGGGGTATTTAAGGGGGTTTCGATGGGGTCTCCTCCATTAATAACTTCCTTAATTCATTTTAAGGAGATTTTGCATGAATTAAGGGGTGAATTCATGTAAATTAATGAAAATGTAAGGTTATTTTAAGGGATTACTGGTTCATAGAGCATGTTCGTGCACGTTCCTGACTTTCTGAATTTACAAAGATCAAAGGCATGGTGTTTGACTTTTGGCCCCCTGTCTACAACACACTCCCACCACAGGTCAGACGGTCGAGATGGCTGACAACTACAAAGAGCCAGGGACGATAATCAATGACGAGCTGAACTTTGACATCAACAGGGAGAGACGATCTGGAAAAATGGGCACTGCAGTGACGGTTTCTCCTCCGTAAGATGAATGGCTTCCAGATCAACAAGAGCAGGACGTCTCTTTTTCTTTACCGATCTTTTACAGGGTCCATTTTAAATTTTCTGTGCAACTGCTGATTTGGAAATTTGAGTGTAAGGAACAAAGTCTGAAGTCACATTGTGAAAACGTGCAACATCAGCCTCCCTCAACTATTTCACAAGTACATTTACATTTAAGTCAGATCCATTTACTTCATCTGAGATCTCCCTTTATACCAATATTTTCCAACTACTGCAATCAAACCACAGACTCGCCAGGATTAAGACAAATAGTTTTAGGTGGTTATTTACACCCAGTGCAGTCTCTCTATTAACTTATGGGCTTGAATAGCTGGCTTTGGGTGTTTTTAATCAATCTTAGATATTATTTTAGCCATATGCAAATAAGAAAAAGCAGGGGCAGGGCTTCCTTGAATGCAAAAAAATCATTTTAATAGAAGTAACTGTTCAGGTATGAATGCCTTAACATGTGAACACAATTATTTCTATTAAAGTGACATGCTTTGCTTTTGTTCTCGAGCTTGGAAGATGTGCCACCTCTGTTCATGTGGACACAAATACTTCTATTAAAGTGGGGGTTTTTTTCATGCATGGCAACCCTGCCCCTGTTTTTTCTTGTTTGCTCTGCCATTTTTGGGCCCCTATTCTTTCCAAACCATCTTTGATTCATATGCAAATGTAATTTATTTTATTATTCAAATTTACTTCAGTACTTTCAACACTGTTTAAGTTAAGCCTGAATGCTCAAATGGATCTCCAGTAAACATGAGGTTGGCATTGTGGTGTTTTGTGTAGCATGTGATACTCTGCAGACCAAACAAAGACAGACATGTGTTGCTATAATGTTGTAACCAACCGAAACACGTGTAAATGTATCTGATGGTGTCACATTTGACCCCAAGAAGACAAATATTTATATGAAGGACTGTCAACAATCACAAAGCCCTATGTGACGTCTAAACCGCATCAGAGAACAGGAGTTATATAAGAGAAAACTGCAGAATGCCAGATAACCTCTGGACCGTTCAACCACAAGACAACCAGTGACAGCATAAGAAAACCATAGACTCATAAACCATACAGTCTTACATTTACAAATGTGTGTTGAAATTCTCAGTTTTCTGTTAAAATGTATAAAAGGACAGACTGCATTCATTGAACACGTAGCAGATTGTATCGGTACACCTGTTTGCAGGAGCTAGTGAATAAAGTCAAAACTAAACTTTACAGGAAAGGAGGAAACCACTGCAACATTGCCATCTTACAGGAAAGAAGTCATTAATTACTTGTGTTTTAGTCATTTAAATTTTTGTAAATTGAGGAGATAGGAGACACAGAATACATACAAATAATTTTGTTTCAAAATGAAACATCCACTGTTTGATAAAAAAAAAACAATTCTCTTGCAAAAAGATACAGCCCCAAATTAAAACAGTGGTACTTTTTAAAGCATTCCAGATAACTTAAGCCCTTGGTTAACTTGGAGAGACTGGATCCTCTGTATTTTAGAGATAGTGAACAATGAACAGGATATGATTTATTTTCCAAAGTTTTGGAATAGAACTTTTCACATATACATGAAAAAAGAAATCAGGATTATGGTTTGGACACAAAGCAATCAGACATAATAAAGAGAAGGGTGTGACTGACAGTTGGTGCCACAAACTGGTTTCATGTTGAATAAAGCAATAATCAACTGTTACTGCTATGATTTTCATATTTTCCACAGGATCAAACTGTCAAGGCATGAATGAACAACACACAGGTAACTCCCTCTAAAATGCATTTATCTTGAAATAAAATCCTCAGCTGTTATTTCTCTTATTCCTTGTCCTTCTCTCTTACATGAGTTGCTCTAGATAACAGTGTCAGTTAAATGTCTGAAACAGTGTAATGCAGCCTGTTAATATTTCTTCTTGTAACCCTGAGTTGCATTTTGTTCATTGCCAAACTCATTCGCTTGTTTTTCTGCTTTACTTTTATTTTTGAAAGCATATGAGACTTAAGAAGTCAAAGTGATAGCTGCTCCACTTTCCAGATTCACTACTTATCTGCAGCTTAATATTTAACTCTTCAAACGGCGTCATACTGTCTTCACTCTCACTGTATTTCAATATTTGCTCTTTTAGGGGCAAAGATTCACAGTTTTACACAAAAATTACCAATATAGCCTAACTATCCAGTGTTTTTTTACATGCCAAACTTTCAGTGTTCATGTAAAATGTCACATGTGATGTAGTTTTTTCCATATTTTAATACTATGCGGTATATGGAATGCATTTACTATTGTTATTATGCAATTCCTCAGAGTAAACATGCAGGGTTGCCTCCGGTCAACAGCCAAACCCTGAACTAATCCAGAGTTAGTTAATCGTTCCATTTCATTATGGTTGATTCTGATCTAGATACAAATGCAATCCACAGTGAGCAGGCTGTGTGTGTAATTAGCATGAAAATAGAGATATTTGCATGGTCAAAAATGAAGTAATAATTAGCAATAGTGATAATTTTAAGGGCCCAGCTGCAGTGAGACACGTCCTCATCTATATGGATGCATCGGTGATTGAAACATGTATTGTATTATCTTCAATAGATCTTTTAGTGTCATTATTTGTTGTATTATCATCAATACTCTGCTCTATTCTTGTCTGTATCCTATTTTCTGCTGCTGCAATGACCCCAATTTCTTTAAAGCTTCATTTATCTGTGATATGAATTTGTCAGGGAATCAAGCATCAAGCCTACACCAGTGGACTAATTCTGAAGCATCAACACACTAGAGATAAATCAAAGAGGAAACCTTAGCTTTTCTTTCCCCCAGACTGACCTTTGTTGGTGACCTCCCAGGCCACCTCGAACAGCAGCAGGTCGTCCACAGGTAGCTCATCCTCCTCCCACTGGGGCAGCACGCCGCTCAGTGACGTCATGGACAAGGAACGGGACAGCGGCATCTTGAGACGTCTGGGGGTCCGACACCGCCTGCAACCTGGAGCTCTGACAGGCTACTGAACCTTCACAGAGGCAGCCGGACAAGATAAGAAAGAAAGAAAAAAAAAAGGACCGGGGAGGGGGAAGGACTTCCACCCCACCTCCTGAGCCTGACCCCCGGCCAGCAGGAGGGGAAGTTTGCGTTCACCAGACTGAAGTCCACAGATGTCAAGGTGAAAGTTTTGACAGAGCCGTTTGTGAGCACGAGTCGGGAAAACACATTGGTCAACTGAACTGAGGATATTGTTGCGAAATTTTGATGAATGAACGCAGGTCTGTCTATTTACCAGGACAAGAGCGTTCCCTAATGGAAAATATTCCTATAATATTCCCATTGGGAATTATTTTGTGTCTGTGGTGCTCAATAGTGAGTTTATAATGACCTTAATACACTGAATGATGTTTTTAATCTCCTATGGTATTACTAAAATATTCCTATAATATTCCTATTGGGACTTATAGTGTGCCTGTTGTACTAAATAGTGAGTTTATAGTGACTTTATCATACTTCACTATCAATCCTATAGGGACAGTTTTGCTGTGATATGTGTGTAGTATTCTTCAAAAATGTATGATAAGATTAGTATTGTTCATCTTCATCAATTATTATTATTATTATTAGTAGTAGTAGTAGTAGTAGTAGTAGTATAGTCTTTATTTATATATTACTTTTCAAAACAGATGTTAATTTGTATTGCCTGTTATACAAAAGAACAATAACTGAAAAAACAACAATACTGGGAGAAAAAAGTATGAAACATGTAGGTCAAATTCTGAAAAGGAATTTAAGTGAGTGTTATTGATTTAAGTGAATATGTAAGTGATTTAAAGCTGATCCTGCTGTAGTCAGTCTCAGCTCCTCATGCAGGCTTTCAGTATTATTAATATTTTGGATTCTGTATCGTCACAAGTCTATTTTGAGCACATGCCCAGGTAAGCAAAAAGTGTCATTGTATCATTACAAAAAGGCAATTACAGCCTTTTTGTAATGATACAATGACACTTTTTGCTTACACAGACCCCCCATGTCCCAGTGACAATGTCATGCACGTCATCCATCCATTCTAACACTTTTATGGACTAGTTTCTCAACAGTTTAAAAATATTGAATGATGGACTTCAGGTTTTGTTTATGCTTTCGTTTTTTTCCAAATGGATATTTTGGATCTATCAATCTATCTATCTATCTATCTATCCCTAACTCATACTACAACTCCAATCCGTATCACTGTTCGTCCTCAAACAACAGTCCATGCTGCTGTTGCGATGCCACTGAATCCAAATACACAGATTGAGCAATTACAGCGCCTTTTTTTCTTTTTAGGGAAATGTTGGTGAATTCCCCGTATGATCCATTGAGACAATTCGGTTTTTCACGCGGCAACGCAGCTTATTTTCTAATGGATGAATGTTTTCAGCAGCAAAGTGAGCGGGCACTGTCAACATTTCCGAGAAGAGCTGATGAATGATGCATTTCAGCACCGCAAGTCGCGGACAGCGCCGCAATTTGCTCCGGGAGACGCAAACGGCTCTGATTGGCTGCCGCCTGGACGAGCAGCAGGTCGCACTGGTGGGAATATAAAAAGCCCTGAGTATACACTTTACTACATGGTGAATAGATGAACATTAACACCTTCAGCTGCATTGGTTGGATACAAACAGGGATCACTTGGATTTACCCAAAAATGAGAATCCTGGCTCTGATCCTGGTCTACGGTCTGATTCTTCGTCAGGATGGAGGAAGTTTTGCAGCATCTCTGCGGGGCTTTGAGTCTTCACAGTGGACACACACGATAGGTAAAGAGTCTTTAAAGTCTGTAAAGGTTATAGCTTTGAGGGGAAAACGACTTATTTCTCTGTAATCCCGAAGAACGTGTCTTTGAATCAGTTTCAAATCCCCAAAAATGAGCAGATTGAGCCATTTGTGAACTTGGAAGATGTTTCTTTCAAATGGCCAAGCACATTATGCGCGGTTTCATTGAAAGATAGTTTTAAATTGTATTATTATCATTTGAGAAATTCAAATTCCACATATTCAAGGGCTAGATAACTTTTTTTTTAACTAAAAAAAAAAAATCAAATTCCAAAACTAACCCCACCTGTTGCACATTTAATGACATATAAGGAAAACAACTGAAGGCTTTAGCTCCAAAAAAAAAAAAAATGAAAGAAAATTAAAACTAATGATGGTATTTTAGAAAAGATAGTAGGTAAGCTAAGTCCACAATTGACAGAATTCTAACACTTTTGTGGACTAAGTTCTCTATATTTTAAAGATGTTGAATGATGAACTTCAGGTTTTGTTTATGTTTTTGTGTTTTTTTTCCAAATGGATATATAGCCTATAGTGTTTTGGGAATGCATGCTATTAAAAGAGCAAACTATCTATCTATCTATCTATCTATCTATCTATCTATCTATCTATCTATCAGACTTGCTGATGTTAACTATTCTCCTATCACAAATGGATATATAGCCTAGTGTTTTGGAAATGCATGCTACTAAAGGAGCACAAGTTGGGTAGGCTACAATTGCAGGTGTGAGAGATGTAACCTCCCTCTTCCCTCTTCCCTGCAGGTTTCCCTCAGCTCTCCGAGGTGAAGAAAAGAGCTGCGAGTGATTTCGGAGCGGAGGATCCCAACCTGTGTTTCTCCCTGAGAGAGAATGACGACCAGCGGCAGCTCTTGTGCAACGACCGGCGGAGTAAATTCAACTTCAACCCGTTTGGGCTGCGCTTCGGAAAGCGTTATAACGGGTATCTTCACAAAAGAGCCCTCAAAAGACCGAGGACAAATCAATTACTGCCTGTTTTTCTCTTCCCGCGAGAACTGGAGGTGCCGACCTGACGCAGAAGTCCACTTCCCGTCCAGTGAGGATTTTAGTCCCATATGTCGTAGTCAGTGTTCGAGTGGGTCGCTTTGTCAAGTCCATGTGTGATAAGTCTCTTCCATATGTGTTAAAATGCCTTTTACTAAATATAAAAATATTTCCCTGAATAAAACTTTTATACTTAGCCAATCTTTGCCGTGAATCCTTATGAAATCTGACACAATGAGGGTGAGAAAAGAAGAAAATGTACAGCATCAGTTTCTTGAGGAGTTTTCTCATACTGACGTGCAGTTTTTACCCAAAATGATGCTAATAAATTACAAAAAATGCAAATTATAAGCTTCTCCAGTGGCTTCCAACCAGAAGATGGCAGTGCAGCGCCTCTTTAATTCATGCTGAGCCACTAATTGAGCCATTTCTGAACACATAACACACACACACACTTCATAAGGTTCATATTTATTAAGTTACACGTCGCTGTTTCCAACACAATTTACAACACGGGTCTGACAATCACAACTGATGTTTAAAAAAACGACTCAAGCTGGACGTTTCCGCTGTTCCCCTGCCTCTCCATCTCCCTTCCACAACACCAAAAGAAACAGGGGGGAAGAAAAATCCCTCTTCACACACAGGGTTTCACATTGAATGTGCGTTGATGTAAGTGTGCAGACGTCTTTGTGCTACAGGTTACCATTGTTAGACAAAGGTAGGAGGAAAACAGTGTCTTTCTTTTTTTCTTTTAGGGTCTTTCTCGAGACGTTTAGGGTCTTTCTCTCTGTGAATCCCAACAGGGAACGAAAGGAACGACTCCAGTGCAAACAAATAAGTGGAGGAGGAACACAATGCCACGGGTTTTTTTTTTTGGTTTTGTTTGATCCTGGCCCGAAATACCGGCAACACAACAACCCATGGAAGGTAACACAAGTCGGCCTAGATCTTCTAACACCGGGTTTCTTACACAAACACAATAACACAGCAACTTCAGCCTACTTGTTGTTGGGGAGCGGGTGTGCTTCATTGTAAAGGAGAATACCGGTGTCATTCAGAGTTATGGTCCATTTACTTCAGTCAATGTCTAGTTTACATTTGCCCCTATCATTTTGCATGTAATTCGATTTTTTAACACCTTTTCGTTTTTAAAATACAAACTTTACGGTGTCAAACCTAGCTTGAAAATAACTGCTGCCCCTGATAACAAAGATGCCTCAAATAGAAAGACATTAATGTGACAGTAAAGTTTGTAAGGTGACATGTTGAGGGATTATTTCCCGGAGGAGACCTCCATTTCTTCCTGTGGGTGTCAGGTGATTGACAAGAAGCAGAGCATAACACAGCACTTATATGAAAAAACTAAACTCAGACACAATTAAAGAGGGATAAAACAGAAACTCTGACAAAAAAAATTCTGGCTTCATGTTTCCTGTGATGGATTCTCTCGCTCTGTGGAAGTTGTTTTTCATACTGGACAAAAATGAATGGCAGAAAATGGCTTCTTCTGAAGGAAAACGAGCGCTGATATCTGCAACTATGCTGACTGTGGGCGGACAAACCAGGAAGAAAATAAAGGAGAGGGGAAAACTAGACCATTGGCACAAATTTAAAAACACCGGTATTATCCTTTAAAATGAGAGCGACTGAGTCGGCTAAGAGAGAGGGACGTTAAAAAAGGAGGAGTGTGTGCGTACGTGAGAGGAGTGCGAGTTTGTGCGCGCACTCGTCTTGTATGTTTGTCGACACGCATGTAGGCTGTTCGACGTTGTGTGTGTGGCTGCGCCGGGCCCCTCAGATGTCCTTCAGGTCCTTCTGGATGCCCCACAGCGTGTCGGCGCTCTTCCTCAGCTGGCCCACCTCGGAGTCGGTCAGCGTCATGTTGACCACGCTGCTCACCCCGCCGCTGTTCAGCACGCACGGCAGGGACAGGAATACCTCCTCGCCGATGCCGTACATGTCCTGGGGAAACACACACACACACACACACACACACACACACACATATACACAGGGTTAGGTGAGGGAGCAAACAAACTTGGACACAAACAAGATGGATATAAATACACACTCCAAATTCCTGCCTTTGTTGGGAGTAATAAAGTAATAATCTGCAACATTTTCATATATCTACATGTCTGTTTTTTTACTCTCTATAATACAATAGTGATTCAACCTATAGCCAGTTCATGAAAGCTTTTACATTTCCACTTACTTCTATCATCTTCTATCAGCAAGCAATCTCATGTCATCTCAAACACATGCATGTAGGCGCACTTAGGCACGCACACACACACACACACACACACACACACACACACACACACTTGCACAAACCATTTCTTACAGTTGGTGATATACTTGTTCTATCTTTTGTTTGAATTATTTTTTGTTTTTATCGAGTCCTTTGTTTTCTGTAAAGCACTTGTGAGATAAACCCGACTTGACAAACACATATGTAAACACACACACACACACACACACACACACACACGCAAACACACATACATACACACACACACACACATGCACACAGAAACATACAGTCCCATTACCGTTTGATTGAGTTATTATGGGATAATAACCCATTTTCCAATAATAGTGAAACTATTCAGTCTGTTTAACTGGATTTAGGGTTGTATGTATGCATGTGAGTGACTGTATGTGTGTATTTTCTGTGTGTGTGTGTGTGTGTGTGTGTGTTCGTCTGACCTTGACCATGGTGGAGACGGGGTGGACGCGGCTCATGTTTTTGATGATGCTCTCGGTCAGGTCGGCCACGCTCAGGCCGATGGCCCAGTTGGTGTAGCCCTTCAGCTTGATCACCTCGTAGGCACTGGAACACAACACAGCCCTCCATCAAGACCCATACGTGTGTGTGTGTGTGTGTGTGTGGTGTGTGTGTGTGAAGGTCTGTGAAACTATGACCTCCACATGGTCATCATCATGAGGAAAACAACCTCCAGTATAAACAAAAACCAATTATATTTCCAGAAAAGCATTAAAGGGACAATAAATAAGGTTTTAGCACAAAATGGCCGTAATTCATCTGCAGGATTTGATAGAGATGTTGATCAATACCAGCGACTCAGCAATTACTTCAAAGGGGGCTGGTCGACTCAAAATGTAATAAAATATCTCTTTAAATATTGTTGAAAATGTAATAAAACCTGTTAATGTAATAAATGACACCACATTATTACATTACCCAGTGATTATTACTTCATAAGGGGTATAACATACTTTTAAGTGATGATGTAGTAATAATATTGACCAAAATTGCAAGAATGTAATAGCTGAAGTTGTTGGATGATTTGTCAGTATTATTATTTATCATCAGTTAACAATATGTAACACCACTTATTTATGAAGTAACAATCACCTGTTATTGTAATAATGTGATGTAATTTATTAAATTAAGAGATTTCAATACATTTGTAATCCATTCAGAGTGCACTAATGTCTTAGCATTTGAGTGCCAAAACAGAAAGAAACATAAAATAAGAAGAAACAGCGTGCAGGCTATCTTTGTTTATTTCAAGTCAATCCATTCAGAGAGACATTTTTAGTTTAGTTTAAGTTATTACATTATCTGTTGCTACACCATTTCTCTCTCTTTGGAGGTGCAGGTTATTAGTCTCACTGAAGTTCCAACTCCATAGAAATAAAAGCAAATTCCTGCACACAAAGGATCACCTTCGCATTCATTTATTTTTGTTGATGTTTCGGTCATGAGACCTTGTTGCTCGGGACCTTGAGAGAGGTCTTATGACTGGAACGTAAACATGCAGAGGTGATCCTGGAGGAGTGCATGGAAATGTTTTGTTTTTTTTCTAAATAGTTGAACGAAAGCCAGCAGGGGAAATGTGCAGCTCCAGAGGCGAGGGACTTAACCGCTCAGATATCTGTGCACACTACTTACTAGTCTTTCTTGAGCTAAACAAGGTTTGGGGCGTGTTTTAATAGCAAGCCTTTTCTCTTGATATGTGTTTTAGTGTGAGTGGAATAACGGGTGTAGTACTCAAGGACAACGTTTCAACAGATGATGTCTTGTTAGTATGTTTGAATTTTAAGTGGATAGGAGCCAAGGCTTGTGGTCAACTTTCAAAGCGCTCTGCTCTGCGCAGCAAGCACCTACTAGCCGCTGAAAAGCCCTTAACGTGCATTAGCCTCGGCGCTGACAAGTAGCTAATGCATAGAGCTTGCATTAACACTGCCTGGGTTAGAGGTTATATTCCCACCGGGGGCCACTTGCACTAAATATGTAATCACACATGGTACAGTAGAGCGCCGCGGATAAAAGCAGCCTCCAAATTACTTATAGCCCTGGTAATGAGAGAGGAAGTTAAATAATGACACAGAGAATATTATTGTTATGTATTATTAATGTGTATATTACTTGTCTGGTGATTTAAGGCTGGGGATGTTTAAGTCTTTGTGGCATATAGATCTCTTGACTGTGTGATGGATTAAAAAGGAAGAGGCTGATTCATCTCCATTAAACAGCCATGAAAGGATCAGATCTGTGATTCAAAGAGCTAAAATTATGATTTTTCAGGAGAGACATTTTCTGTTCTTATATAAACTAAGCTCCAAATCACTGACCACTGTTTCCCTGTCTGAACAAATGCATTAACAGCTGGATCCTTCTCAGTAGGTTCACTTCAAAAGGAACTGGGTTTGGTTCCTTTTAAGCGGGCGAAATGAAAGCACCATTTGTCCTTCTGAATCTCGTCACTCAAAGCAATGTGAGCTGACAAGAGGTCATATGAGGGAGAGTGTAAGAAAAAAAGAAAAAGCGAATGTTTCCAGATAATGATCGCAGTTCCCTGAAGTAAGCAGAGGGTTGGCTAATACTACTCAGCAGCAGAGTTTCGTCCCAAGAATGAAGAACTGAGTTCTTGGAGGCTCTAATAACAGTCCTAAAACCATCAGTGTTGCAACTTTTTGAAATAGTTTTGGAAGTTGGGTAGCGAGGAGTTTGGCAAGGCCATGACTTGTAGTGCTAATGGAGGATTTAAGGTATCACACAGCAAGACTAGTTAGGGATTTTATGCAGTTGTCTATGTCTAGCGGTTACTCAAAAGTCATGAGACTATAAATATTTGTGTTATAGAAATGAAAAGCCTGTAAATGCAGGATATTAGATAATAAATGGATATTTAGGCAGACATTGCTTCCTTTTTGGATTGCTTTAACTGAGTTTTGGTAAGTTAAACCATAGCTTTTTCACATGGTCATCCATTGATACTCTCTCTCTCTCTCTCTTTTGCTTTCTCTCTCTCTCACACACACACACACACACACATCATACCTGTCGACTACGGCCTTGTGTGTTGCCTTCCACTGTTCCTTATCGCCATCAGTTCCGATCTCAGGGTTCAGCTTCTGCAAGTTCACTCCCGCCACGTTTGCACCGCTCCACACAGGCACTGGAATAAATACACACACACGAAGTAATTAATTAATTAATTAAAGCTGCTCTACGCAAGATTTTTAAGTAAAAATACACCAAAGTGGGGTTGCAACAGAGAAGAGCATCCCATCGCCCCTAACTGAGACACCATAGATTTGTCTGATTTTCCCAAATGAAATTCTGGTGTTGGGTATGGACACTGGCAGGAAAACTTCTCTGCTCACAGGATGTTATGAACTGAAACTTCTTAGCAAAATACGAAATCTTCTAAACTCTTCGTCTAAACTCTTCGTCTAAACTCTTCTAAACTTCTAAACTCTTCAAACTCTTCAAACTCTTCAAACTCTTCGTCTAAACTTTTCTAAACTTCTAAACTCTTCAAACTCTTCTAAACTCTTCGTCTAAACTCTTCTAAACTTCTTAACTCTTCAAACTCTTCTAAACTCTTCTATGGTAGACTGCTTGGTAAACATGAGTGTGCTGTGTGCAGTTTAGCAACACCACTTTACATGATTTCTGGGGATTGAAGTGCTTCAATTTAAACAGTTACTTCTCACTGCCATTTGGGGCCGCCAATGTGCAAAATTACCTAGTACATCTTTAAGTTCAAACTCAAGCTCACTGCCATAAAGCCAGGCTGATGGAATTAATTTTTCATATAAGAAACATTGTCTATGTATTAACACTAGAAACTACTATTAATAAACCTGTAAAACCAACTCGGTACTCTATGAAAACATAAAGTACTGAGACCCAAAAGAGTACCAACTCAGTATTCTTTTGGGTTAAAATAGTCATTGCGTCAACTTATGTCCAGTCATATAAGCTGCAGACAGCCGAGGCTTAGCATCAGATTGGGACAGATGGGCACATGCTCACATCCATGCCAGCCTAATACTACATAGCGCCATACACAGTGACCTATTTAAGCGGCCTAATACTCCAAACAAGCATTACAGGCAACTGTTTCATGGTCAGAGGAAGAAAAGGCATTGGAAATACATACCAGATACCACATACCAGATTTAGCTAAAAAGGATTTGACTGGTTTCCACAAAGTCTGCTGTAGTCCAATGGAATTAAATGGAATTTTTTTTAAATGTTACCAAATTTTCCTTGCTCGATATACAAAAACACAGACGATTCCACTCTCTAAAATGTTTCTACTTTGTGAGTAAAGGTCTTAAGATAGGTAATAAATTCAATGATATTCACTGGTTAGTTTTGCTTTCATGTCAGTGATCATTTTAAAAGATTAGATGTCATTATTTTTGAATGGGAGATGTCTCATTTGGGAATGAAAATGCTTTTCGACTGATAATGCATGATAGAAAAGAGCTATGTAAGGAAATAAGAGTTTAGGAGTAACAGTAGAATGTTTTTTTGTTTTCATTTTGACTTCCTGTGTCCCTCTCTCCCTCTAATCTCTTTCTCTACACACTGCCAGAATTTAAATACTCTTCCAGGGCCTTGCCTTTTACCCACAACCACACACACACACACACACACACATTCCCCTGTCCACCCACCGCTGGTGTCCCCGTGCTCCCCCAGCACCCAGCCGTTGAAGGAGGTGGCGTGGATGCCGAGGCGTTCGGCCATCAGGTAGCGGAAGCGGGCCGAGTCCAGGTTGGTCCCGCTGCCGATGACGCGGTGCTTGGGCAGACCGCTCAGCTTCCAGGTCACATAGGTCAGCACGTCAACTGAGGAGGGAGCAGTAAAACCACGGGTCATTAACGTGCACACACACAGGCACACATGCACTCATGAAACACACACACACACTCATGCAAAGTATTTCCATTTGGTGACTGGCCATGAATTACTGTAGTTAGACCTAGTTCAGGATGTGTACAGCAGTGTGTGTGTGTGTTTGTGTGTGTGTGTGTGTGTGTGTGTGTGCATGTGTGTGTGTGTGTGTGTGTGTGTGTGTGTGTGTGTGTGTGTGTCTGGGCCATGTGGCAGAGACAAAGCAAATAATGTTGAATCATATTACTACTGCAACTGAATCTCTAATTCTAATTTCATTTATTGGATTTAAATAAACACTTTGAAATGAATGTGTGTGTGTGTGTATATGTGTGTGTGTGTGTGTGTGTGTGTTCTTCTACTTCAACTTCTATCTGATATTTAGAGGCATTAAGTGGTAATTACAAAATTATCACTGAAATTGAAACAGTAATTCCTGGGAAACGTGATAATATTACTGTTAACATGTTAGCACCCAACACTGCTGATGTGTATTTGTGTATGTACCGGGGTTGGAGACCACGATGAGGGTGCAGTTGGGACTGTACTTGACGATCTGGGGGATGATCATCTTGAAGACGTTGACGTTCCTCTGCACCAGGTTGAGGCGGCTCTCGCCCTCCTGCTGCCGAACGCCAGCCGTCACCACCACCAGGCGAGAGTTGGCCGTCACCGCATAGTCTGGAGGAGGAGGGAGGGAGAGAGAGGGAGGGAGGAAGAGAGAGAGGGAGAGGAATGTAGGGAAAGATGGAGACGGAGGGAGACAGAGATAGAGGGAGAGAGAGAGACAGTGGACAGAGAGAGATGGAGAGAGAAAAAGATGTAAACAGATGGAGAGAGAGGTAGGGGGGCAGCGAGAGGGACAAGTCCCAATTGAAATATAACTGACCCAATTGAGGCTTTGCAGTTGCATCACAAATCTACCAGCAAGCACATCACATTGGAGAATTATCTGTGCGCAAATAACAGCTGAATATATAACAACCAGGCCAGAAGAAGCGAGATGCCGGGGAAAGATTGTTGTGGTGTGGATGTTCAGTATGTTGTAAGTAAAAGGGAATGGTCTAATAAGGTAGATTTGTTTCCAAAATGTAGGTTTTAATTTTAAATCACATCCGTTAAGCATCAGAAACTGGACAGTCATAAATTGGCCAGTTGTGGATCCATTCACAGTGAACGCTAAGTTAGCAGAGAAGAGAAGACTAATCTGGCTTTACTTTGTTTTTGCATTTTATTTTGTGATTTCCAAATTTTCAAAGTAAAAGTATCTAGTTTGAACTCTGTACTCTCGTCCTTTTGGAGTTGCATGGGAAAAACCACAGCTAACAACATTCCCTTTTCTACAAAGTAACTCAGTAAATTTATTCAGAGTACTTTTTAAATGCACTACTTTTTACTTTTACTTAAGTAGATTTCTACACCAATACTTTTACCTCTACTTAAGTAAAATATCAGCAAAGTAACAATACTAATTGAGTAGGACATTCTAGTACTATTTCCACCACTGCCAAAAAACTGTTAGGTTAACTGAGCTGACTCAAATTTGTAGAGTGATATTTTGAGAGAATGATGAAACAAATCAGGTCCAATGCTCTTTTATGTGAGCGGGGAGAGTCCGAACCTTTGTCTGCGACTATCTTGGAGGTCTTGAGGAAGAGGCTGCCGTGCTGCAGGTCCATCATCTCTCCTTTCAGACGATCCTCCATCACATCCACCAGAGCCAGCTCATCAGCCAGGTCCTGCAGAGGAGAGGAGGAGAGGAGAGGAGAGGAGAGGAGGGGAGAGGAGAGGGGAGGAGAGGAGAAGAGGAAAGGAGAAGAGGAGAGGAGAGGAGAGGAAGAGGAGGGGAGAGGAGAGGAGAGGAGGGGAGGAGAGATTATGACAAACATTATGACAGACAGGCTTTAAAATAGTTAGTATTTACTTTTGTACCTGTTGTATTTTGCTTGTTTTGCTCTCTTTTAACCCTGTTTTTAATTAACTTTTAGTATTTTTTATTAATTATTCACCTCTTTGGCTTATTTCTATTATTGTTTTTGTGTCTATATAAGCACTTTTAACTCTTTTGAAAAGGTCTGTACAAATAAGGCCACACATCCACTGACTCACATTGACACACATTGACCAAATACTGGAAAAAATAAGGAGAGGGGAACCACTCTATGTTTTGTATAACAATATTTTCTGCCCCTCAGCCTATGCATGCATTTTCACCTTAGCCTGAATATATACTTTTCTTTTTCGTCTCTCCTTGTTTTTTGTAAGAAAAGACAGGCTACAGGCCTCGTGGCTCTTACCCGGAGCAGGATGCTGACGGCGCAGGCCATGCCCACCTGGCCCACCCCCACCACCGTCACCTTGTTCCTGGGAGGCTCCGCAGGTCCGCTGGCCAGCGGGGTGATCAGCTTCTGCATCACCGACGACATGATCAGAGCTGGAGGGAAGGAGGGAGAGAGGAATATCTGGGTCAGGCCCTTTTTAAATGTGGATCACAGCATGGCAGGCTGAGGACAGGAGTACTGCTGAACTTTTTGGTTTGGTGTGAGGTATTTTAATCAGACCTGTGGGTTGTTTTCCTCACCTGTACAAATTGTTCATTTCTTCCCTCTCTGTTTTTCTTTATCGTTGTATTTTAAGATCGATTTTATCGCTTCGCCTCTGAGATGACTTTGAAAATGAACTGAATTACAAACTAAAGGATTCCCACCGTGGTCCTGATGTAAAAGTAAAATGCCATGACTACTGCATGACTTTCAATAAGTCGGACCACTTGATTGATGATGATTTAAATATTCTTTCCTGCTTTATTTTTCTATTTTTAATTATTATATGATATAAGTTCAGCTCAAAACAATACATAAAAAAACAAATGAAATAACAGACTTTTGAACTAAATCTTTACAATAGACAGTCTTATTTTTATCAGTTTAAGAGACATAATTTTTACTTTCAATAAGAAATAATTTAGGACATGGGTAATTGAGACATTTTTGAAGTTGAGAATATGAAATTAACCCATTAAGATGAAAAGATTTACTACTGAGGACAAATTGATGATCATTACATTCAAAATAGCAAATAGGGGTAAACAGTCTGGTTTCCACTATAGCTGGGAAAACCACTTAAAACCTTCATCTAATGCAATAAGTGTGTGAAACAAGTAAAATGCATTCTGGTATATTCCTGTGAAGAGACCCAGTTGTAAAAATTCCCTGTTATTCCCTGACTTCATCAGAGAATTTAACAAATCCCCTGACTTCCCCTGTCCAAACTCCATGATATTCCAGAAACTGCATGACCAGTGAGAAACCAGAAACTAAACTAAACTGAAACACACACTCACTCATATACACACAGTTCATCACCCTGCAGCATTGTACACCAGAATTGTAACTAAATGGCTTTGTGTTACAACACACAGGTCAAAGGGTCAGAGAGACACAGAGCTTTTCATTGAGGGAGTTTGTAGTCAATAAGGAACTCATTACCAGGAGCTGGGCCAGTCAAAACACTGTCTTAGTGATGGGTAAACATTAGTCTTGCTCTTTCTATATCTATCTAACACACACAAACACACATACACACACACACACAGACACACACACACATACAACTTGTGCGGTAGCCTACAAGTCGCTAAATGTTCCTAAAAATCTAGAATATTGGTTGATTTCATACATATTTCCACTGACACAAGCACTAAAAACGATAAACCACTCTAACAGTAGTTTCTCAAGACAAATCAATTACAAAACACAAAGACCTTCCCATACAGGACTAGGCCCCAATGCAAACATGCACCAAATAAAGCCCTCTACATAAGAAATTCAGTTCAATAAACACAGACAGAATAAAGCATCCTAGATTGTAGGC
The DNA here is from genome assembly GCF_048128805.1 of Centroberyx gerrardi. Taxonomy (NCBI): domain Eukaryota; kingdom Metazoa; phylum Chordata; class Actinopteri; order Beryciformes; family Berycidae; genus Centroberyx; species Centroberyx gerrardi. The sequence continues at coordinate 18,069,158 of NC_136020.1, read as the reverse complement.
TGCTGAACGAATTAAATACAGCCTACGTGCAAAAGAACGACAGCCAGACCCCATACGGAGGCTTCAAAACTTACAGGAGGACGAGCGGATGGGCAGCAGAAAGCGGGACATCATGGCAGGAATCGAGCCCAGAAATCACAACGAACCACAAAACACTCGCTGTCCATTTTAAATACTGGAATCTTATCGTGGCTATTATTGTTTGGTGCGACCGACTCATCGTTTTCCTTGCTCTCTACGACGTTATCATCATTACACAGTTCGTTTTTGATCTGTGTGATTCCTGTGCAAACGTAATGTATCTGCGTAGGCATATCGCGCTTATTATTGTCATGTCCATCCGTCCAGCAGTTTTTGTACCGCATGTACTGATCGTGATGACAGTTGCTTTTATTTGTGATGCTTTTATCCCCTGATACAAGAAGATCGGGCTCCAGGCCTCAGGCTTATCAGGGAAATGTGAAGACAGAGTTCTTGATGGATGGCTGATGATGCGGGTGACCGGATAAAAGCACCAGCAGCAGGGCAGGGCATTGAAAAATGACACCCAAATATGATACTGTAGTGATTTTTTGTGTCAGTATTGAATTAATTGCTTCAAAAGGTTTCCAAATGTGAGATTCTTGCAGTGAGGACTCATGTTTTCCTCTTGTCTTTGGGTGTTTGCAGTTGGGGGAGATCAACTAAATCTAAACTAAATATTTTTGGAAAAGCAGAAGGAATTGTTCAACTGAAAATAGTTTACTCTGTAGCTTTATATAGAAGAATGCTGTTGTGCTCTGATGATTCAGTGTCAGGGAATGCACTTTCAGATGAAGTGAAACAAAGTCAAAGGCATACTCACAGTGACAAACTTAAATGGGGATTAAGTGGGATTTTTTATTATCCCATAGCACAAAATGGCCATAATATATCTGCAGTTTAATAGGGCTGGTGATCAATACCAATGACTAAATGATCACTTGAGATCAGCTGAGATATCTGACTTTCAAAGCTCACTTTCCGGCCCTGTTTTGGAGAAACCGCATGTGTTGCAATACTTTCATTCTCAAGCCAAAACAAGTAAAAGACAAAGCAATATTATTTTGCATTGTGATATTCTGCCTCTTCCCTAGACGTTTCTGTTGGATCTCTGCTATAATTAGCTATAGTTTACTCATTCTACTGTGACAATGTGACTTTGGCATTTCTGTCCATTAAAGGCCACCGTACGCTGTGCCTGTCGATCTGGTGATGTTGGCATCTCTTGGTTTCTGGTAGAACAAAAGTCATAGATTAATGCCTTAGATTAGTGCCTTAACTAACTTAATGCCCCTTTGAAGGTGAAGGTGCAAAGACAAAAAGAACAGAAACAGAAAGAAAACAAGAGCAGGAAGAGCAAACATATCAGCTCATTTTATCAGCATCAGCGCTATTACATAATCTCATTCAACTGAGAAAAGTTGAAGAAAATATTGTTTTAGAAGCGATACTGAATTTGAAATCGGAACCGGTATTGGTATTGAAAACCTTCCAGCCCTGACCGCTGCTGACGACAGCCACAGCAGTCTAGATTGAAGCCTGGGTCGCCTACTAGACTGTGAGCCAGACAGGCAGCTGTTCTGCTACTCAAGCCCCCCCCCGTCCAGCAGGAGTCCCCCCGGATGTCCCATCTGGAACCACGATGGAGGAGAGATGCAGAAAATCTAGTCCCAAGACGAAACTGTGGCACAGGTGCAAGGGAAACACACACTCGCTCTGTCTCTCTTTGTTTTTCACTCTATGTCACACACACACATATAACACACAAAAATACACGCGCACAAACATAGCAGACACATAAGTACACCTACAAATACACACATAACATACACAGGAGTGGAAAGAGTACCAACATATCAAGTACTGTTACTTTGCTGAAATTATACTTGAATATTGTAAAATTACAGGTGTAAAAATATGCATAAGTAAAGGTAAAAAGTAAAAGTTACTGAATCAAAGTTATCATCTTTCTTATGCAATGCAAACTGAGGTCAGAGACTTCAAACCAGGTTTGAATACTTTTCCATTGATGGAAACTTTACAAGTCACCCTCCATTCACTCTATCCACCTATTTTATGTTTTTCATTAACTCCAATTTTTAATAATTAAACTTGCATCTCTCCCCTGCATTCATCTGTTCTACCTGTTAAGTCTGGCAAAAATATGTGAGGCAGACCAAAGTTAACCAGCCAGATCATTATGGCTTTGCTGCAGTAGAAAGTTATGGATTTCACAACGCAATTCAAGTCAACACTGAGTCATCTCACATCTGAGTGGTGAAGAGGAGAAGAATGCTCGCTTCCCAAGCCTTCACATAGTGATGAAAAGTTGTATTTAAAGGGGAATGCCACCCATTTTAAGAAATCATATATATTATTTCTGTGCCCCAGGACAGTTCAGTCAATGTATGTGAACTTGCATGACTCTTTCCTAAAGTTAGAAATCAAAGGGTGAACCCTCAAATTTGTGATGTCACTGGGATGTAAAGTCAGAGGCTGCTCCATAGACAATGAATGAGCTGCTGACTTTGTGGAGCCATGGACTTTGCAGTACCATCACTGACCCACAGGGGACCGTGGACCCCTTGTTGAGAACCGCTGCTCTAATGGATGCAATTTAAAATGCAATAATACTTAAGTCAAACATGCTAGAAATACAATAAGAAATAAAGAAAATAATAAAAGTAAAATGACTCACTTCAAAAAATACGCAGAAAGCATACAAAAAGCAAAAAAGCTCAATCACACACACACACACACACACACACACACACACTCACAGTGGTGCTGCTAGAACTTCCAGGCTCCTTTGGGCCTCCCCTCTCTGAAGGCCCCCCTCCACTTTAAGATCCCCCTGAAAATGCCCCCTTCTGCCCCCACCCCTCACACACACATACACACACACACCCCCACACACACACTCTCTATCCCCACCCCTAATCCTACCAACCCTCTACCTCCTCCATCTGCTGCTGCTGCTCACTCTCTCTCTTTCTCTTTTTTCTCTTTCTCTCTCCCTCTCTCTCTCTAATCCGCAAAAAAAACAAATCACTTTTCTGCCAAAAGGACTAAATTCTCAATTTACAGAGCCATAGTTCTATACAACACATGGCACTCAGGCCAGTAAATCTTTTCTAGTGGACAAAATAGATACAAATTTTATATGAATTGCATAATCTGTAACACATAACTCAGTTTTTCCAATGTAATAACACTTAATAACAGAAACAATAGCTTAGCCGGCCAGAGGTTACTAGCTGGTATGAAGAACTCGGTCAAAGCAACTTGAGTTCATGTTGTCCTCGTCACGTAGTTTTCTGTCAACACGTCGCAATAGCAATAAGCAGGTATTGTTTCATAATCAAGGTCAAACGGACATTTAAAATCACAGCACAAGGGGAGGCTTTGTTCACAACCAATGGGACAGACTGGCTATATAACCGAGCACAGGGCATCTCCAACTTTTTTATCTCATGAACCCCCAAAATGGAGGATTTTTGCTATTAGATGTGACAAAATTATAAAAATTATAAAATTACAAAATTATAGAACTGTCTCTTCTGTAGGTGTGGGGATAACAGCCACGGATACAATGAAATTTATGATCAGAATAGTTATTTTTATGCATCCTCTCATTGTGGGACAAACAATAATCTAGACCGGAGTTTCCCCAACCTTTTCATGTCAAGAACCCCCAAAATTAATACAACTGCAGTGAAAGGAACCTCATCTGAGAGGAGTTTTGTTATTAGATGTGTTACAGAATTATATGACTGTCTATATTATACATTCTCTCACTTTGCTAACTTCTAGATAGTGAAACAAGTGTGAAATTAAGCTATTCCTCATTTTGCTCAGGACCCCCTGGAACCCTCTCAAGGACCCCTGGAGGGCCCTGGTCCCCACTTTGGGAACCACACTGACCTAGGTTACTATCAGTGTGGTTCCTTTTGTGCGTGAGTTACTTTTGTTCTGCACTGCTCAGTTGTCAGTAAACACGTCGCGATACGCAGATATGATTTCATATCAAGGTCAAATGAACGCTTAAAATAACAGAGCAAGAGGAGGCAGTGTTCACAACAAATGGGACAAACTATATACAGTATATATATATATATATATATATATACACAGTAAATATAAATGAAACCAGGGAGTCCCCAACTTTTTCACGTCGAAGACCCTCAAATAGATACACAACAGACCATGTGGTGAAAGGAATGACATCTAAGAGGATTTATGTTAATAGATATGATACAGAATTACATAACTGTCTTTCCTGTAGGTGGGGAGATATACAGCCACAGATACAGTGAAACGACATTTGTATGCATTCTCTAATTGTGCTAACCTCTAGATAGTTAAATAAGTCCGAAATTAAACTATTCCTAATTCTGCTCAGGACCCCCTGGAACCCTCTCAAGGACCCCTGGAGGGCCCCCGGACCTCACTTTGGGAACCACACTGACCTAAGTTACCAGTTGGCACGAGGTACACTCAAAAGCAGAGTGAGCTCATTTTGTCCTCCAACTGTGATTGGCTGTCAACAAGTTACAGTATGAAGATATGATTTGATTATCGAGGTCAAATGAACAGTTAAAATAACGGGAGAGGAGGAGGCTTTGTTCACAACAACAGGACAGTGGGCCTGTATGACCTGGACTGTCCTATTGTTGGCAGTTACTCAGAAAACAATAGGACTGCTGAACAACAAAATGCCTCCTTTAGAAATCATCCAACAGCTTGCTTTAACCCCATTTTCTCTTCTTTAAAAAATCAATTGCCTATTACATAATCTTCTCGACTAGTCTTATTTCTAAGACGACGTTACAGTAAATAATTCATCATCACGCCATGCCGGGGACTGAACTATTTCTAGCCCAATTTCTAAAGGAGGCATTTTGTTGCAGCTTCGTTTCTCTCTTTCACTGCTATTTTAGTGAAATTATGTAAAAGGCCTGGCCGGTCCGTCCATCGCCCTTGCTGTTGGTGATGCTTTTATATGGAGAGAGAGAGAGAGAGAGAGAGAGAGAGAGAGAGAGAGAGAGAGAGAGACACTCAAATGAAACAGCACCAAGTGTTGTAAAACCTAAAAAAACGCACAAATAACTGAATAAAACCCCAATTACGTCGTTACCGCAAGTTCAAGTTCACGGCGAGTTCATCAGGATGTTCGGTGTTTCCTGTCTGGGCGACATTACAAAGCTGAGAAAATTAGATTAAAAATTTGACAAACCAGCGTTCAAGTCAAGTGCACCTCAAAAGAAATATGATTTAGTCGGCAAAGTTGCTCGAATAATAAAATATAACCCGACCCGAAACGTTACATTTGATCTCCCTGCTGATCTAAATGAGCAGTAAAAGAGCTAACTGCACTTTGTACAGTCGGCATTAACTGTAATTGAGACAGGAAATTATACCCATATTGGCACTTAATTTTCTTTTTAATTATACATAATGTTTCCTATCTCCAGCGACGCGCAAATTCACGAAACCACCTTCCGAAAGAAACGTTGCATCAGTTTAATTACATTAAATTTAAGTGCGCAGAAATTGAAAATGGTTTCCTGCAGCGCGCATTTCAACTATGAGCATCCATTGCTGCTGAGGCGATCAGCACGCATCACTGTGAGAGAGCACGAAGCCGGTAGGAAGAAACCAAAAAAACAAATATAGGTACATACATTTTTGCAGGTATTTCTAAGAGGGAATATCCTTTTTTTTTTGGTCCACAGGAGGCAGGAGACGGTACCGCGTCCACCGGCTGGCAGGGAGATGGAGACTTGTGGAGTTGAACGGGTTGCAGACAGGAGGAGGAAGAGGAAGAGGAGGAGGAGGAGGAGGATGGGTTGCCAATGTGACCACGCTAGGTTCACATGTGAGGAGGGGTACAGGAGGCTGGGGGACCGTCTGCATGCCGTTATATAGTCGTGTCTGTCAGATTGGGATTGGGAAATATGATTGATAGCTGCAGACTGGCCGCTGATTACATTCAATGCCTCTGTTTCTTCTTTCTTTTTTTTATCCAGGAAAGTTTTCAGTCAGTCACAAGCACAAACTAAGCTACATTTTTTTTTTACCTTTTTATTTGCAGGATAGAATGTGTCCAACTCTTTTGGCATGATAAAAATATTCATGAAGTATATTAATAGTATACCTATATATCATAGTAAGTGATAGGCCTATGCTGATGTACATTATATGAAGATATAGTTTCCCTTATGGGAAATTTCCATTGAAAGTTTCCTCTTTGGCACCCATGAAACATGGGATTATAATGAGGATCCAGTAATTTCCCTCTTGGGTTTTCATTGGCTTTCCCATTCATTCTCATTCATTTTCTGAACTATGAAAAACATTTATTAAATGTGGTATAAGTGGATATCAAGATGTAATTAAAAGTATCCTGTGTAAGATGAATAAGGAATGTAAATCATAACAAAGACAGAAACTTTCTCCACCACCCCTGGGGTTTCCATGGTGACAGACAGAGATCCCATTAACTCTCATGGGTCTTCCAGGAGAGGTTTTAAAAACACAAATCAATACTTTTCCCACCTTTGTATTTCCCACCGGTCACATGCTGCCGCTCTCAGCTCAGCTCAGCTGGCAGCATGAATGAATTGTTTTAGCACTTAAGCTGCAGCAGGTTATGATGGCCAGTAACGCTCATGAAGGCAGTTTTCTTGCTAGAGCAGGAGGTGTCAAGTGTATTTACACGTTATCTGGCTGTACCCGGATATGAATGGACTTTGACCTGTTAATTAAACATTCATAACGCACAGGGAAAGTATTGCCAGTCAATAAAATCTGACTGAGCTACACTCAGCGGTGCACTTTGAACAATCTGCATTAATATGTGGTTTAGCCTGTATAATATGGTGTTACATGCAGTGGTTTTAGATCAATAATGCTATTGTTGTATTAGATAAAATTAACTCTGAGAGAAAAATCAACACTATGCCAGTGTTTATGTAAGTCCACACCCTCAGAGTTAATTTAACACTTTTAGATAGATTTGAACAGACACATCAGCTGTGTGAGTGGACAACAACTCACCAATCAACACTAGTTCACTCCAAATAATTGTCACTGAAAAATCAACACTTATTCACACAGGAAAATTTGCTGTGAATGAGCAAACATGCGTATGCAAGCTGATGCATGTGAGCTCAATACCCTTAAATATTTACATGTTCACCCTAAAGACACATTGTTCTCACAGTACTGTGAAAAAATGGCTGCCTACAACTATGATGGAGCATGATGAGACATTTCTGCACATGTGCAAAAGAGCATCATCCTCCTAAGCCACATCACTTCCCTAAAGTAGTTCAAGGGAACTTCAGCTCAACGCTTCTTGTGTGTGTTGTAATTATGCGTCCAGACTGTGTTCAGTATAGTCATTATCAGGCAGGTTAGTGAATTGCTCCATAACAAAACTATCTATCATTCACTTCACACACAGTGCCGCACGTTAACAGCATGCGCTCTGGGGCTGGAGGTTGGTTGAGGTAACAGGTGTGAAAGTTTTCCGCGAGTTCTTTATGGGTGCAAAGGTCACTGGGTCACTGAGAAAGAGAGGAAGTCTGTGAACAGAGACACAATAGACACCTTCACTGAGCCTCTCCCTTCCTTCCTTCCTTCCTTCCTTCCTTCCTTTCTTTCTAAGTTTCAGACGCCACTGCAGCTATGAAGACAGGTTGAAGATATAAATCTAAATTGTTTGCCTTCATTTATTCAGAAAAGATCCTCTGCAGGAGACATGCTGTGATTTTATGGCTGCTAGAACAAAATGTTCCCAAAATGTTCAACACTTTCCCTCTTTGATTTCACTCCTTTATTTTCAAAACTATGCATTTAATGTACATTAGTAGCAAAATATGCAGTAATAGACATTTCTATTCATTTTTTGCCACATTACTGGATGGATTCTCCAGTATTTCACTTTCCTCCAACAAAAGGAAGAACAGCCAATGGCGGCCCACGCATGCATGTGCACATGCTGCTCTCTCCATCCCTCCGCTGATGCTGCACGCATGACACACACCACGACGACAACGACGATGAGGAGGATGATGATGATGAGGCAGGCTGGTACCCAATAGGAAGCTGCAGTCGCGCCTCCTTCTCCGTCCAATGGGGTTAGAGGATGCTGATCCCTTAAAGGCGCCCGGTCAGCTGCGAAAAGGGCCTTTGTGCAGGGAAAAAACGGTGTGTGAGGAGTGTGTGTGTGAGGTTATTGTGTGAGCAGTGAGGAGAGTGGCGAGCATGCAGCAGACGAAGGGATCGGATTGGCCCGGTGGAAGAGGGGCGTGGCTATTAGGCTGTTACATAACACAAAGCCCCCCTAGGATGCTGCCTCGCTCTGCCTTTGTCTGTCTGTCTGCCTCTCTCTCTTTCTCTCTCGCTCTCTCTCTGTCTCTTGCTCTCTCTCTCTCTCTCTCTCGCTCTCTATCTCTCCAAGTACAAACATCCAGAATGGTTTATAATCACACAAGGTATTTCTCACAATATTCTCAACACCCCTGATGTTTGTTTTTGTCAGCGAAGACCAAGCTGTATCCTCGAGGCTGCACTTTGACTTTCACATGGAACAAGCCGTCTCAGACAAAACTGCACAAGTATCAGGCCTTAGCTGCACTTATCAGAGGTTTTGGCTATGTTTTAGGGCTCGACCGATATGGGTTTGTCAAGGCCAATATTGATATTTCTCTATGGAAGCTTAAGTTTTTGTATTTTCATACCAAAAATGATGGCATCATTACGGCAAAGCATTCAGTGTTTCTCCCAGAATTTCATTCTTGTCAGGATGGAAAAAGCCTCTGAAACAGCATTTCGTCCAGCATGAGACACTAAAACTCTCCACTGAAACCCAGACTGAGGAAATTCTTTTAGTGTTAGCAGCTCTTTAAGACAGGATGACCCAACACACCTATTCAATAGTAGGGAAACTCTGGGATAGATCACTAGCCAGATAGATTACTACTAATAATTAATTTACAAAAGGCATTATTGAACAATTAAATGGATAAATAAAATCTGCAAATTAAATTTCATTGCATACATTTAATTGGTTTTACAGATTGTTTTTATGTAGCTGTGGTCAGGGAGGAATCTGCATTATACTGACTGGCCAATATCTGACATTTAATAAAAGGCCAGTATCGGTCTGATATATTGGCAAACCGATATATCGGTCTAACCTTAGTATGTTTATAAACTGACTGTCCTGATATTTGGCAGCCTTGGACCACTAACATCCTGTTTGGGGCTTAGAGATTGCAGTCCCAGTCCAAAAAGTGATTTAAACCGAATTTAAACCCTAAGCCCTATTTTAAAAAACACACATACTGAGAAGGCACATGTGACTCTGTTTCACACACAATGACACAGAAAAGGCTTATGCCGGTAAAAACATGTTTGTGGAAAGCATATCACACCAAATGGTTCCATACAGGCTCTTGAGATTATAGGATTATGCTTCAGTTCATCTGACAAAAAAAACAATGATTTTGACGGGAAAATACCAGAAACAGCTGCTTCTGTGCAGCAGCACCGCAGAAGCTGATATTGACGGCTTCAAGGCCACAAACTGCAGCTGTAGCTTTTGTTTCCTATGGATAAGAAGTTGTTTGGGCTGCATGTTTCCTGCATCAGAAGAAAGGTGAGCTAGACAGAACTTGGTGTATGCAGCATGTGTTCACTAATGTGGGAGGAAAAGCCAGAGCTCCCTCTCCTCTTCACACTGTTTACACACCAGGACAGTCTCCGTCAGTAATGAGCCGGCCTCGCTCATACACTCTCCATCAAACCCTCTAATAGATTCACATTAGGACAAGGACTCCCATTCGACTTTTCTCTGCTCTAGGGACACAAATGAAAAGATTTTTGTTTTAAGATATGACTCAGTATACAATTATAGGCAGATAACAGTGGCTTAAGTTAAGTGGCTAAATTGCCATTCTGATACATTACATCTCATTGACCTAACGATGGAAAGAAGAAATGGTAAAAAATTAAATCTACAGTTTGTAAGTTTCCAGGAAATTGCTACTTCTACAAGACACTTATTTAGGCACATACATTTTTTTCTAGCTACTGTATAATTTTGATTCTGTATTCCATGATAATCATATTTTTACCATATGACTATAAATGTGTCCAAAACCAAAGTAAACAAACGTGCAATCGTTCTTAGCCTCGTCCCTCTGAAAGAGACTGAAAGCTTCAATCTGCTTGTATTTTTTGGTATCCAACCAAGAAACCATATTTGGAAATTGTTGTAGCAAGAGGATCAGGTTTCTTTGATAGCTTTTCCATAAGGAGCTTCAACTGTGAATCCATCTCAACTCATAATGATATTTTATTTGTATGTATTTCTGATTTTATAGGTATTTTAATGCTTAAAATCTTCTCTTAAACTTCTCTTACAAAAGCTTAAGACAGAAAATGTCCGTTAACTGCAGCTACTTTTTCAGATACCTTGATGAGTTCCTTCTATGCTGTAGCTTTATTTCCAATTTATTTTCCATATATACTTATAATATTCTTTGGGGTTTTTTTCATGTAAACGGCAATACAAGCATTAAACTTTAACTTTAACCTCTCGTTGACCTCCTCTGTCGACTTCTACCCTGCAAGGCCAAGAAAAGGTTACAAGCAGGGGAAGGACAGCTTGAATGCTGCACCTTTAAAAAAAAAAAATAGAAAAAGAATCACATAAAGGGCAAGATTACATAATCAGTAGTGGTGAGGCGAAGAACCGCATGCATGCTTCAAGTTATTGAGTAAAACAAGGTGCTGTCGGTGCAGTTTTGACTGTCAATAAGGAAGTGAAATGGTCTGTGCGTGACCTGCCAGTGTTTACACTTTGCTGACATTGTGCAAGGGCAACCTCCTGACCTGCAGGCCGCTGTCAGAGCCTCCGGCCAATCAGCAATGAGCATGGAACTCCTAGACAGTGGGATCCACCAATCATACAAAAGCGTCCAGACAAAAGCACCTATTGTTTTCCTTAAAGCTCGATGGGCCGTGTGTCCAGTAAAATTCCATCAATAGATAACGAAATTGACTTTGCGTAACTCGGGCTCGGGATATAAAGTGAAGTAGGCCGTATCAGTTCATGCTATCGCAGAGTAAGAAACGACTGTGGCGCTCGCAGGTGAAGCAGAACATTTCATTTCTGTTCATTTTCAAGTTCATTTAAGGGCCAAAAGAGAATCGGACTGATAGTTCTCACCTATAGGTCTTCCAGTGAAATGCTGAGACTTGTTCCCAAATCCCTATGCCAGATCCTTCTGTGTATTTTCTTTGTCACATTTTATCAACATCTTTATTTGCAGGCTGGCCGTTCTGCAAGTAAGATCTCCTCTCTGTGATGCCCTTCTATTTGTTTCCTAATAACATTTTCATGGCAGTAGTTCCTTGTTTTCAAAGAGTCAAAGGTTGGGGAGTTTCCTTTTCATCTGTTGTCTCATAATGTGGCCGTTGAACTATACAAATAAACTTGACTTGACTTGACTCTTAGTACACTCAGCTGTTACTTCACTCGCTCCTTAATTCCCAATTCCCTGCTGTACCATCTGACATTTTTAATAAATAAAAAGCACTATGACCTGGCTTACAAATTTCACACATCTTTAAACATTGCAAACATTCAGCTGTATGTGTGTGTGGCCGATGCAGCCTGCAACAGATGTAGTGCGCTTGTTGTACCCTTGTCCTGAACATGACCCTGTTCAGTCCAGTACAGCTGACTTCTACAGCAAAGACACTCCTAACTCCGGAGACTTCCCAGGCCGCCGGAGAGCGGATTCCTCCCACTACAAATTCCCCAGGCCGAGCCAAGCCAGGCCCCCTTCATGTTCATGTGACCGGCCAGCCAACAGGAACACTGGCTACTATTTCAGAGTGACCTCCAAAACTCAGCACGGGGGTGGAAAAACAATGGGTCGACGCCTGAGCGCATGGATGAATGCACTTTGTCACGCATGCGCCACAGAAGTCTCTTTTGCCCCCGTTTTCTCTCTCTCTCTCTCTCTCTCTCTCTCTCTCTCTCTCTCTCTTAACAGTGGAGACAGTATCGACTATTTCCTACCATATTACAGGAGATATGTAACCAGAGAGAAACAAGCAGGGCTCCCACACTCACTTGGACATTGAACAATAATAATAATAATAATAATAGGTTATTTACATAGCGCATAAAAACAGCATTAAAACAGCATTTAAAAACAGCATTAAAAGTCAATAGTCAATACTTGTGTTGCGAGTGTGTGCTTTTGTTTCCATTAATTCATTGTTAAATGAATAATTCGTTCATAGTATTCATTGTTTAATAAGCCTATGAAGGCTGGACATCTTATAGATGCAGGACACTTGAATAAAATAAAATCAATCAACTATGATCTTGTCAAGCCAAGAAATCATGGCAAAATCACTGCTTGATGAATTTGGCTGCAATATTTTAATAAAAAATCAACAAGGATGTCAATGTAAGATGCAAACGTGCAGTAAAATATGTTATTTCATAATTATGATCACAATACCTTGCAAAATAATACAGATTATCATTTACAAAATATATTGTTCAGCCCTACCAGCAGGCAAAACTGCAGCAATATAAAAAGTAAAGCAAGTCCTGGATGTATGATTTTTTTTTTTTCCACAAAGCCCTGCTGAAAGAGCTTTGCAGTCAGAGGTTTACGGGTGTCATTTGTGTATATGACACCCTGCCTGTCCGCTGTGGCAAGGCAGCGGCTTGGCAGAGCGTGATGGAAACATGGTTAATACTGGACTGAACACAGATTGTGAAGCCTGACTGTCCCCGATGGAGCCCACAGCTGCTTCCATCAGGGGCCGGCCGCAGTAGAGACGGGGCCTTAAAATAGAAACCAGACACTGTGCCATTATCAGCCTTGTGGAAGTCAGGCACAAGGACAATGCTAACGTGGGCCACAGATAGGCTATCAGGTCTGAAACTAGGACTGTCGACTTGTTTCACACTGCAACACATAAAGCACACACTCCAAACATGGCAGTGCAGACACCAGTGCAGAGGTGGGAAGTGACCAAGTACATTTACATTTAAGTCGGTATCATCTTCTAAGTCACTTCTTAAAACCTATTTGTATGTAAAGGCCTTCTCTTAGTGTTTATTTTAACTGATTTTATTCTATTTTAATTTGTTTTCTTATTTATTGTATTATTGTATTATTATTGTATGTATTGTATTGTTTTTCTCACAATTGTGACTTTATTATATAGACAAGGCCTAAGAATTCTGACTTTATATCTCGGAATTCTGAGAATTTTTCTTGTTGTGAAGCACTTTGTAACTCAGTTTTGAAAAGTGCTGTATAAATTACGTTTATTATTATCACTATTATGTACTTTACTTAAGTACAATTTTGTATTTCCATTTTGTGAGACTTTCTACTTTTACTCCACTACATTTCAGATGGAAATATTATGCTTTTTACTTCACTACATTTATCTGATGGCTGTAGTTACTAAGGATTTACATGCAAAACATAATGATAAGCTACAATAATGCACTGAGTTTAAAATACTTCTTACAGGTTAATGCATCCATAATTTAACACTCTGGAGAGGGCCATTCTTCAAAATTAGTACTTTTACTTTGATACTTAAGTACATTTTACTGCTAATACTTCTATACTAAATTTTGAATGCAGGACGTCCATTATGGTATTGTTACTTTTACTTACGTAAAGGATTTCAGTATTTTACAATAGCCAATAGTGAATGAATCACTGGACTGATGAATATACACAATGTATTTATAAACTGTGTTAGAAATGAATGTAGGAATTATTCATACAATAGCCGTATCCGAGTACCGGCATACCTAGAAGGACATTTTTATCATTCATGTGTTGTGAAATAGCAGTGACACTGTGATCCATTACTGTTTCAAATGCACACTGTCTAGAAAGGTCACAAAAAGGGAACAGATAAATGGACCCCATTTCCCATGACCCCTTTCAACCCTTCCACCGTCAGCAGGCCCAGTTAGACACACACACACACACACAGAAATGCATCCTCTTTCTAACAAAAGACAGCTGCCGAGCTTCCACAGGGTGCAAACTACCCATTTTTATGAGCAACCAAATGGATTATAATGACAGCAATAGTTTGTGCGTCACCACACACAACATCTAGCTGGGGGTTGTGGGATTACTGTGACCCGTGCCAGGCTCAGGCCCATTAGATGATGCAGATCTCAGGTCTGCTCACCTTCCTGCTTCTAAACATCTGATACATTACTCATTCAGATACACATACACAGCTCAGCCCGCTTCCTAACTCGGCTTGATATACGCTGAGTGATTTTATGGCGGTGCCCCTATATTTTACAAAAAACACTGCGACTGTTACTACCAGCATCATAAGTAAGTTAGGGTATACAAGATCTTGGTAGAAACTGGGTTTAGACAATAGGAAGGTACAGTGGATGCGTGCAAATAAAAAATATTGACTGAAATGCAAACTAAAAGCTACCTGAAATAACCCACTTAAAATGAACCTGTATATCAGCACTGTTATCATCAGTGCTGATGATCTGAACCAACCACAATGCTCTTTATGAACGAGCCAAGCAGTAAAACATAGGAGTCAGAGCGCCCTCTAGTGTCAGAAAACAGGAACACACCAAAATTGAAAGCAAGAACTCTGAGTGTGGCTGCTAAATTCATTTTTCGTCTTTATTGAAACACACTGAATCACAAAATAAGCTGAAATTATGAGGAGAAAAAGGTTACATCAGCTAGATAATCCTAAAGAAGCCAGTTAATTTACTCAACTTTTTCAGCAAAACAGCAAAATAACTGCAGCATTTTCAAAGAAAATTCAATCCACAAGCAGAGTTTTTCCAGGGAATAGTTTCTTTTATTAGAATTTCCACATAACTAATGACAGGATTTGATAAAACCAGACTTGTGTTTCTACATAGGAATATTTTCTGCCCGACCCTTGGCAAGCCAAGAGCGACAGCCCCTCTTCTCTCCTTTCTTGCTTTTTCGTTTTTTTAAATATACATGAGTAGCAGCCCTGCGCTCAGTACAGAGCGACAGGAGCTGGAGGAACATAAATATAGAAAGCAGCTGTGTGCGCTGCAGAAGTCAGGGGGTTCAGGTGTGTTGATTGGAGACTGAAGCTGCTCAGTGAGGGCTGGGTGGGTGGGGGTGGGGGGATCCCCAGATGGATGGATACAGGGGCAGAGGGGCGGGTTTACTCTGTCAGGCCGAGCTTCTTCTTGAGGGACTCGGGCATCTCGGGGGGAGGGGGGCGGGGCAGGCGGAAGTAGACCTTGACGGAGTCGTAGATGAACCACTGCAGAGCGGTCAGGGTACCGATCATGATGATACGGGCGACCAGGCCCTTCCACACACCTGAGGAGGAAAGAGATGCAGCTTAGCCAAATTCCCTCCCGTCTTTTCGCTGAACCAAATCATACAATCCACACTTAAGATTTGTCATTATGCTTGATGTGAGCCTCAAATGCCTGAGAATTCAGCATCAGACTAAACAGCTGATTAGAGATCATATGCAATTTAAGGTTGAAATCAGTAAACTGGTAAATGTTATTCTTATGCTGCATTCATGTCATATCGGATTTATTGTGATATTCATAATCTGAGCTGCCGACTGAGAAAACATCAGCCTTCTAGTTGTAATTAAAAGTACCAAATGTGTTCTTTTTTTGATGGCTGTGAAATCTCCTGCTTGGTGTTGGCGGTCTACCAGTAAAAACAATACACCGGTAGAAATCTTTACTAAGGTTTGGATTCGACCATACTGTTTCTACTGGATAAGCCAGCAAGGCTGGAGGCGAGCAACCTTTGGCTTAACATTAACCGTGCGGACGAAATTTATGTTCTACAAAAATCTATGTTTTTGTACAAAATAGAAATGTATGAATTTATGTTCTACAAAATTAAGCAGTCAAGCAGTTTGTCAGTTGCTTTACGAGTGGTGTACGCGTGTTTCTTCATGTAAGCAGAGACACGGTGCTTGAGGGAAATGAAAGTGAAACGAACGTATCTGTTAACCCCCAACGAAATGAAAACCAATAGAAGAAAGATGAAGAGACCGTCTAAAAATAAAGAAAGGGGGCATCGTTCATCCTGTGGACATGTTGGATGACTGTCACTGCCAGATGTGGTTAACAGGTTAACACCAGCAACCTATTTTACCACCTGAAGCTTTTGTTTCAGTTTTATCCAGAAGTGTATGTGTGTATTGTGATACACCCTCGCCCTTAAAATTAACAAAATTAATTAATTAATTGTTAAAGTAACCCCACTGTTGAAAACTTGCTGCTGCAGGTAATTTGTGGTTGATTTTAAATTCATAAAGAAAAATTATTTGGGATGTGAGCATTCCAATGAGTTAAATATGTGAACGTTCCCAAATTGTAGCAAAGCGATATCATCCCGTTCTTCCGTTTCATCCAATATAACATGAACGCAGCAATAGTGATGTATTATATCAATTGCATGTCCGCCCCCCAGCCTCGCAGCAGTGGGAGCTCCCGGCCCGTGGAGGGGAGGGTTGCCAGTGCTGCAGGTGGGCGGGGGGGCAGGTAGACTGCTCTCACACGCCAATGACTCAAGCACCTCCAACTGTACAGCCGGAAAGCTGCCGAGGGGCTCTGCTGCCGGAGCTGCGGCTCAGAGAGACCGCAGCCCCGGAGCAGGAGCGCCCTCCAGAGGTGGATCTAAGGAGCGTGTTGGACAAACACCTAATACAACGGTACTCTTCTCTGTACAAGTCACTGCAGGAGTTTGTTTTTTGATACAGACCTTTGGGTCCCAGCTTCTTGAGCACCTGCGCGGCGGTGCTGCCCTTCTCCTTGTTCAGTACAGACACCACAGAGTCAGCAGGGTGGGACACGATGGCACAGAACACACCAGCTGCAGGACGAGGGGGAAAACAAAAAACAGAACAAAATCAGAAATCTGTATTCTGCAGGTACGAGTTTTTTGGGTACCAAATGATGGAATAAATTAATTAGGTAAGACATTGTTTAATACCATATGCAAGTAAGGATGAGTCAATACTGGAATTGGATATTGGGCCACTACACAGCTAAAATTGGGTATGATCAGAATTTCGTCAATACTTAAATTCAATAGCAAGATGTGCAAAACATCAAATCAAAGCAACTTGATTTTCTGACATATGCCCATCTCAGATCCCTCTAAGAAAAAATGGTTTATAATAATTTCTGTTTATTGACCAAAATAAATAAATAAATAGTGTTTGTATTGTTCAGTAAAAGTAATGGGTCAGCTCGTTACTCTACCAGACAATATTTCAGTTCAGTACTCAATCCATTTCGTCAGTGAAAGACTTTTATCTGTGCATCTCTATATGCTATAAAAAACAGGGAATTTGCCATTTTTCCATTATAATTAATCTTATAGGGGATTGCTATTGGCAGCTATTTATCCTATACTAATAAAAATCATGTCACTGGTAATTTTCAGCAAGAGAGTGACTGAAATACAACTGAAAGGCCTTGGGCTGCACCAAGATTGTTAACACATTCTTCTTCTTGCTTATGTTGCTTTTACTGTTGACATTTATCTTCGTTTCATTTACTCCTTTGTAAAGCTCTTTTTTCAAAAGTGCTATACAAATAAATACTATAGTCAACAGGTTAATTTTCAGAGCACCCAGTGATAAGCAGTGTGCTGCTGAACTGTTTCCATCCCCCCCCCCCCCCCCCCCCCCAGTGTTGTTACTTACCGATGTAACCGGCCACGAAGGTGACCACCAGCTGCTCAGGCTTGGTGCACTCACTGCGGGGCTTGGGAACCACGTACTTGTACAGCAACTCTACGGTACGCTCAAAGCAGGCGAACTTCATCATGGTGTAGGGGATCTGCCTCATCCACAGGGGCACCACACCCTTGTAGAACCTGGTGTTAGGAGGGAGGTAAGGAGACAGCAGTGAGGAAAGGAGCAGCAAGTGGAGGCTCAGGGTAAACGGGAAAGCAGAGAAAGGGGCATTTACACACAAACTAAACCATCTTCTGTGTTAAAGTAGGAAGAGGTGGAGGCCAAGAAATGGGAAAAGCCTTGAGATCCATGAGGAATTCGGCACAGGGTTCCTACAAACTTTTCATTTTTAAAGTCCGTAATTTTTCTAGACTATTTTTTTTTTACGTTAGTGGTCAAAATGTTTTGTGATAGCGGCTGGGCAATATGAACCTTAAACTGGGCCAAAATTACTCTATAGCACAAGATTATGCTTCATCAACATAAAATATCACAACCAGTGAAATGGTAATGGTTCCATGATTTGGTAAAATGTTTAGTTATAATTCTATGAAGACAAACTTTTGTCCGCCCCCCAGCCTCGCAGCAGTGGGAGCTCCCGGCCCGTGGAGGGGAGGGTTGCCAGTGCTGCAGGTGGGCGGGGGGGCAGGTAGACTGCTCTCACACGCCAATGACTCAAGCACCTCCAACTGTACAGCCGGAAAGCTGCCGAGGGGCTCTGCTGCCGGAGCTGCGGCTCAGAGAGACCGCAGCCCCGGAGCAGGAGCGCCCTCCAGAGGTGGATCTAAGGAGCGTGTTGGACAAACACCTAATATAGGAACAGCTCTACATTAACATTCATCTGAAACTTTTTAGCCTACCATCCTAGAAAAGCCTGCACACAGGGAATCATACATTGCGTGATGCTCATGTGGGCCGACAAAAATATAAAATACATACGCCAAAAGACCAGTGCACAGTTTAGACATAATAGGCAACATTATGAAAACATTACCACACAAGATACATATTCTGATCAAATATTGAAAATGTATATAAAGTCAATGGTCGGATCCAATCCAAGTGAAAGAGTTCTCAAGGTGATACACTTTTGCATGCGGTTTTTCTAAAAATGGTCAAATGTCATATTCTTGGTTGAGGCCTTGTGGTATCATTGTGTTTAATCTGTGAATCCAGTACAGTTCTTGTTGTAAAATGTCAGTGCCCCCCTCTCCTTAGCAGTTTTACAGGTTTGATCCACATATCAAGACTTCTTTGATCCATGGTCCTGATGTGGCTCCTGTGTTCAGAGATACAGGTGTTGATGGCTCTGGTGGTCTTACCTATGATTTACCACAGGGGCATTTTATGGCATAGATTTTTTTTTTTTTTAGTTGAACGGGTGATAATGCCTTTTATGGGAATCGGTTTACCTGTGGTGGGGCGGTTGAATGTGGTGCATTTCAAGGTGAAATTGCACCGAGCGCATCAGCCACACCTATAATTACCCTTAGGTATGTGTTCTAGGAAGGTGCCGTGTTTTATGGGAACCACCTGACCACCAACTGTGTGACGTTAGGCAGCCGTTCGTACACCAAACATGTGGTGTCAGGTCTGATCTGGTTCCCAGCAGATATGAGATCCAATGTGGTAAAGTGATGTCCATAAAGGCATTACCACCTGTTCAACCATGTCATTACTACAGCAAGAACTGTACTGGCTTCACAGACTGGACACAATGACACCACAAGGCCTAAACCAACAATATGACATGACCATTTTTATAAAAACTGCATGTACAAATAGAGAGATGTCTATGTATCACCTACACTCCCTCACTTGGACTCCCTCATTGACTATATACATTTCCATATTTTTCCATTTTGTTCCAATATTTGATTAGAATATGTATCTTGTGTGGTAATGTTTTATAGCGTTGCTTACATATGTCTAAACATTGCACCGGTGTTTTGGTGGGACCACATTCACATCATGTGATGTTTGATTCCTTATGTATGCATATGAAATGTGACACCCACTGACAAAATGGTTGCCAACATGGTTGATTATTGAAATTATTAGCAATCTGAAGCCCTACATACTAACAAAAACAACTAGACTTTAGACAATGACATCTTTTAAATAAACAAACAAACATCATGTAACAGGTTTTCCCCATAAAATGTATAGTAAAGCATTTTGGAATAAAACCCTTCAATTTAGTGGCACAGTAGTCTTGTTGTTAGATCGACTGTCCCTTAACAGAGAGGTGGCAGGGTTGATCCCAAACAGCCAGTGTTGTGTCCATCAGCAGCCATGTATCCAACAGAAGTGTCATTGAACAAGGAAACTGTAAAAAAGGGACAACACTCACGCCCAGAGCCCCTCCTCTGCGAACATCTTGGGGGCACACTGTCTGAGGGTGTTGGCGTAGCCTGGCTGGGTCTGGATGCGGACTTTGCAAGCCTCCATGGGAGCCAAGGCAATGTCTGCGAAGAACTCTGCGCTGGCGGAGGCAGCCAGGTACAACGATGTCCTCCAGAGGTAGGTGTTCTCCTGTTGGGTGAAGCCACAGATCAAACAGTTAAGAGAGTAGGGCTGCAACTAATTATCATTTTCATTATCGATTAATCTACAGATTATTTTTTAGATTAATCATTTATTCTACAAAATGTAAAAAATAATGATAATGCCCATCACAAGTTACCAGAGCCCAAAGTGATTCTTAAAATTGCTTACTTGGTCTGATCAGAAGGCAAAGTATTCATTTTATAATATGAAACTAAGAAAAGCAAGCAAATCTTTGCATTTGTAAAGCTGTAACCAGCAAACATTTGGTATTTTTACTTGGTAAATGCCCAAGCCGTACCCTAAACCTGCATCTGGACTCACCTCTCCCAGCATGTCACTGTAGACGATCTTGAACACCTCATAGAAGCCGAACTTGCAGAGTCCCTGCATGGAGTAGCCGATGAAAGTGGGAGCCCAGCCCTTGGCCAGGCCTCTGACACCATCTTCCCTCACTGTGACTGAAAAGCCGTTGCCAATGCTCTTGTACTTCTCTGGGTCCACCTGAGGGGGGAGAAATGATATGAGTGAGGAATAATGTCAGAGATATGGGCAGGCTGGGGGGGGGTCTGGGCTAATTTTAGATTAGACTTAATACTTTATGGGGTTTTGGGATGACTAGCCTTTAGTATGTGAGTGACTTGCATAGTTAGTTTTTCTTGTGCCGTTATAATACTGTGCATTACGATTGCTTTTTTGAGGAAATAAGTTTTCCCTATTACTAGTCTAACTGTAAAATATACTTTTTGCTGGCCTGTAACTCAGATGTCATATAGATATTAATAAAGACTGGATAGATTTAAGACTGCATGATTGTTACTGAATATACATGTCCAGCCTTTTAGTACCATAATAACTGGTATGCATGCATAGATTCTGGAGTACAGCTACAAGATTGAATCTTACGCTCAAATTGTTTATATTTTGAACTTGCACAGTCCTTACATGGAACTGGGGCTGAAAGGTTGGAAGAGGTTAGCCATTGAGGACTGGCTACCGGTTGCTACTGTGAGGTTTAGCTACCATACAAACCTGCAGACGGCACTTGACAAGGTCGAGGGGTACCACTGCTGTGTGTGTGAGGCCGCAGCTCAGGATACCCCCAAACCCACACAGGGCATAGTACTTTGAGGAGCCAAACTCGCAGCTGACATCCTCTGTGGCAGAAGGGGACAACATACGTGCCACATGCAAGGTGACATGCAACACAGGACAAAAATCACCACCAAACCAAAGCCACATAGTGGAAAAGCTGTGTCACTGCAGGGGGGAAATTTCCCAGCTTTGTTTTTTTGTCCTTGGGACTCATTCTGTTACCAGGCAACATCAAGGCCTTGGACATTTTGATTGACTTCAGTGACAGGACTCTTCCATTATATATGGCTCTGCCACAAACATGCCACCATTTATTAGGAGAACACACCAAGGGTTGATAAATCATTGTACATACATGATTTCAGTATGAACTTTAAATAATTTGTGATTATAATCAGTTATGAAGGAAAAAAACTCAAAGATGAAATAACATGATTACTAAGAAATGCAGATTTTTATTCTAATTTTCCACACAAACATACCACTTAATTGTATTTAATCTTACCATAGTCATAAGGCCTATGTCTTATCAAATGTACTTTGACTTTCTACAAGACATTGAAACCTGTAAAGTAGAAGGTTAATCTGCGGCTATACAGCTTACTATCAGGCAATGTGTTAATGAACAATCAATGACAGTCTGACAATGTCAGCATCAATGTGCTGCATGTCTTGTAGGGCAACTATAAACTCAGGCAATCCTGAGAGACGGACACACTTTGATGGTGTCAAAAATAGCAAGGTCAACATTCTGGACATATTTTCCCTCTGTCTCTTCTGACCTTCACCTACACGAGTCCTCTGCATTGGATTGAGTGGGGGGGGGGAGGGGTGTGCATTATAAAACAGAGGCAGGCAGAATCATTAACACACACAGGAACACTGGTGCAGAATCACACACTTACCATGCCATGTTGATCACTCCATTACATTATGATCAAAATCATGGGGATCAGTGGACAATGACAAAAACAACAACAACTTCACCATGACCCGGGCTGTCACTATGTTTATCCCATGCAAATTAATGCATTTCCAAAAAGACAAACAAAAACACGGTTAGGGGTGGATGAGGCGTGTCGGTTAAAAAAAAAATTGCACCGAGCAACGGAGACAGACCTGAATTCTGCATTTGACCAGATCGAGGGGCACAACAGCTGTGTGTGTGGTGCCACAGCTCAGAATTCCACCAAAGCCACACAGGACGAAATACTTCTGAGAGCCGAACTCACAACTGTCTCCCTCTGAAGAAACACAGGCAACACTTTGAAAACAAGGCATTCATGAGCTTAAAAAGGAGGAAACTTTGAGGGTATCTTTGGGTGTCTAAATGGCCAACCATTGGTAGAAATCAACTGGTTCTTTACTCTGACAAACCAAGGAGTATCGGGACAGTAGGACAGAAGAAATGATCCGTCCTTCCAATCCACCTCAAAGTCTGACAGGCTACAAGCTGTAATGGAGAAGCAAATACCCTGGGGAAGGTTGTTCATTTCCCATTCTAGGTCTTATGCAACAGCCACTGGTATAACTAGCCTACCAGCAACAGTTGTTTAGTCTGAAAACAAAGCCATGCTAAGCCCTATAATATCCTACCAATCTCACCAAACTTGATCCACTCCCTAATTACAACATGAATGCAACTTATTGCTACAGTATTGTATCACAATACAACCGTCCCTTTACATGTAAAGCACAAATAGTCTGGAACTTGAAATGGGTACTTGGACTTAAATCCACAATAAGGAGCTGATTTCATTCAATAAATCTTCATAAGCCCTATAAAACCTGTCAGAAGTACTCCAAATGAGGAAAGGTTAGCTCTTGCCTAGCACTGAGCAACCCATAGTAAGGGGTCAAGACATTTCTAGATCCGTTTGCAATTATCTGACCTTGTGCCTGTCCCTTAAATAAAATTATTCTTTCACCCATCCTAAAAGACACCATCCGACAGGGAGTGATATACCAGAGATAGGTTTCTGCAGTGCGAAGGGAAGACTCTAGTTTGCCCTTCCTTGTCCTCCACAGGTAGCTCGTCACAGGCAAGGCCTAGCTGCTAACTGGCTTAACATTTACATCCCTCATTGGATATATCGATTATCTTACACGTACAACGAATGCATACATTCTCCACAAAGCTAATCATAAATAACCGTCATATCTGTCATGATTTGTAGAGATGTACAGTGAAGTTAGCCACAACAAGCCGAGCTAGCCGGCTAAGCTAACGCTGTTGGCCTGTCGCTCACTTGTCTAGCCAGCCTGCGGCACCTTCGTAGGGGACTGCATGGCTTACCGGTCGCGGAGGCTGCAGCCAGTCTGCGGTGACTCTGTCCATGTAGGCTCTGTTTGGGTTCCTCGACTTTCTGAAGGGAGAACAGCGGAGCGCTGAACGGGTTGGCCCGGGCCAGCTGCGTTAGAGCGGTCGGGTACATGATGTCCTGCCTGGCGGAGCTGGGCTGCGGAGATCAGTAGCAGTTAGCTGTGACTTAACTCAGGCTGGCTGGCTGGCTGGTAACACAACCCACCCCCAATACACACACGCAGACACACACATACGACACACACATACACAGTGACACCTGAACCAAGGGAGCCCATGTCACGTGCTGGCTATCTCAGTTCTGACATTTGAATGAATGTGGACAGGAAGTTCTAACTGCATGAACACAATATTGCTACATTTAGAAACATTAGTCAGCTAAATGCATACAATTGAACAGTAGTTACCCTTTTGTAAAGCAACGCGGAACTTTAAAAATGCCAAACCTGGCTAACGTTACCTATATAGCTGTGCACTCTTGCTAACTGGCTCTTGGCTAAAGCTACGTTGCTATGCTAGCTGGCTAGCTAAGCTAACTTGACCGCTGCAAGGTGGAAGGGCTCCTCAGACAGGACAAAGGAGAATGCAACATATATACAAACTGGTAAACAGACATGACGACTCCACAATTTACGTACGCCAAACTGGAGTGTTACTGTACTGTCTATCTTGGGTATTTAATTGAATAATTCCACTCACTCTGTCAGTGTCTTAAGATGGCGCCTCCACTGTGCTGCAACCGGCGGCTCAGAGAGGCCGAATGACCTCGCGGTAAATCAATTTGTCCTTCCCTGACGTCACCAAGAAAAGTGGGCGGATGCTTTCTCTTTTTTGCCCCGTAAAAGACGCCGTGGTGCTGTCAATCAACATATCTGGTCCAATCACAAAAATGGCCTGTGATAATTAGGTGCAGTGGTTTATAAAAATAGAAATACTATACTTTTTTTTTTTTTTTAATGAAAGGAACTTCAATTGATGCGCAGCAAAGACCTCTTCATGGAGGAGAGACTGTTTTTCTCACTTGTATTGACTAATGTTTGCATGTGTGACAGAGCAGAGATGGAGAGAGAGAAAGAGAAAGACAGAGATGTGAGAGACAGAAAGATTGATTCTCATAGAAATTATCACATCAATGGATTCTCATAGAAAAATAAAGTGTTAGAGGGACTCTTCTAATTGGATTACCTGTTGGCAGCTGCTTCTATTTTTGTCCTTTGTCCAGTAATAAGGCTGAGAGCAAAGCCTTCCTCACTGAGGTGATCATAGTGTCACGTCATGCACCGCCCCACCTGAATGTCAGCTGCCCAGGAAAACCTATGCCCTTTGTTGGAATTAACAAGGTTTAACAATACTTCAAGTGGTGTTCAGATGCACACCTGGTAAACACATGTACTATCACTGTATCACAGGGTGCACGCTGTAATTCAGCGTGCACCCTGAGTTTAAATACCTTTCTCAGACTTTAGAGGTCAGAGGTTGGAGGGCACAAGGATCAGAAACAGGTGGACAGTGTAGCTCTCCCTCCCTCCCTCTCTCTCTCACATACACACACAAAACAATGACACTATACAAGATACAAAGTTTATTCATTGACACTTTATACATGAATGATACAAGTTTAACAGCCAAACTCTGCTCAAATCCCTCCCGTTTATAACAAAAGTAGTCAATGAAGCAAATTAAACAGCTTTTTTCTTGACATTGTGACCTGTAGGCAGATGACAAACCTCTTAGCTGTTCATAATTAGCACTCTGTGCTCGTCTTGCATGCCTGATGGTTTCGATCCATAATTCACAGATGATGTGTAAGGACTGAATTTCACATTTGGAATAAAATGGTACAGAGATTCACGACCTCCCGTACCACTGAAAGACACTAGCACTTGTAGATTTACAGTAAATGCAGTTTGCAACTTTATAGCTGCTGTTACACAGCTTATAGTTAAGATAATTAAGATCAAGACTGACCTAATTGTCCACTGTGGTGGAAGTTTGATTTTGGCTCATTTCTTTCCCTTTGCAGAAGGATAAAGCTTCAGTCTGGATAAAGATTCAGGCCTGAATAAAGACTTAACTGTGACGGTTTCCACTTTAGCCCTGAAAATGTTTACTTTAAACATGACAGAAAATATCAAATGTGATCAATGCGTTTTACATCTTTGTATAGGGCAATAAACCGTCATTGCCTAGTTAAGGTGGAGCCCTTGTATGCCAGTCACCTTCAAGGTTTGCCATTAGTTTTTCTGTTGTTACTAAAAACAAACATGTTTGGTTTTAGAGTGACTTTGGAATTTGTTTAAAATTGCACAGCAGGGGAAAATGTGATACATTGCTGGTTGACCAGTGCTTTGATCAGACTGATTATTGCTGCACAAGTGCAATAATTTGTTATTTTTGAAGACCGACATTCAAAAGATGAGGGATTTTCTGCTGTGAAAGTGTGGGAATGGGTAATTGCTAGTGGTAATTTATAATTATTTCTGTGAAGTGTAAATTTTGAAAAACAAATGTTAAAAATGCAAAATTCCTGGAGAGTCCAGGAAAAGTCCTGGAGAGGCTGGTAAACAAAAGGGAAAAAAATGCTTCCTCATAAATAAAATGCTCTTCCAGCCACAGTAACAATATAATAGTTTATTGAGTGGATATTTATTTCTGACAGTGAATACATAATTAAAGTAGAATACACTGGGACATTCTTTCAAAATAAGAGAAAATAAGAAAATATTGGTGTAGGGTTTAAGAAGATTTAAATGCATTTGGGTTACAATAAGCCTCCCTGTCTGATCAACAAAGATGGTCTGATAAAAAAAAAAAAAAAAATTACAGTTTCAAATTCCATCTTCAAGGCTGTTTTGCTAATAACTGACAGAGACAGACACTAAGGCAAAGTGTGAAAAAAAAAATATTTCTCTCAACTGTGCACACACACTCATCCACACACACACACACACCATGCAAGTATTACATAAAAAGAACATAGCCATAAAAGTAAAGTAAGTTCACATAATCATCTCAGAGCTACTGTGTTTACTCGTGTTTCTGAACGTGGTTTAGTGGCTGGCGTTTCTCTCCGCCTCACAGACTGCGAGGGGCGGGAAGAGGGTCAAGGATGGACCAAAACAACAATAACAGAACGCGGTACTGTCCTTTCACAACGTGTCGTGGAGATCCTTGGAGTCACTGAAACGGCTACATCGCTACTCTTTGACGTATTCACTCTGAACAGACTTTTTAACATGAGGAAACAAAAAAGGAAACAAAAAAACAAATATTGGAGGACGAACGGCGATGGCGTGGATCAGAATTTCACAGCGCCCGTTAACAAAATGGCTACAATGCCGATTCACAAATTTGAAAAAAAAAAAGAAGCTGGTTGGCGTCTTTTTTTTCCTCTTTCTAAATCACTTCCTCGCTGGCTTTACTTGCTGGCGACCGGTGCTGCGCTGTCGCTGCCGATTTGTTCTGTATCCGAGCCTCCGAACGGGTTGATGGCGTTGGTCTCCATGGCCTGGTAGACGAAGAACAGGAAAGCGGCGACGATAGCCAGCAGGAACAGCTTTATCCAGAGCGACAGGCTGCGACGCGCTGCTTTGGCTTGGCCTGTAGGGGGAGCCGCAGATACTAGCCTGGAGGAGGAGGAGGAGGAGGTAGAGGATAAGGAGGAGGAAGAGGGAGTGGAGGGGGGCAGGTTGGTGACTCTGTGGACAGAGTGGCTCTCTGTGTAGGAGGAGGAGGAGGTGGTCGTCTTGACGCTCTTCGGGGAAAGCAGGAAGTTCTCGTTGTTCCAGAGGTCGCTGGAAATCACGGGGCGACCGGCCGCGCCTCGGATGGGCCGTCGACAGGTGGCGCTACAGGGGAGAAGGATTACAAACTCAGTGTTTTCGGAAGGGAGGAGAAATATTTTTGCCTCTGAAAACACTTACTACATAGGAAACAATGTACAAACAACAGATTTTGACTGCGCTCAAGGCAAAAAAGTGCGCTTAACTGTAAAACTTACATACCAGGAGAGAGGGTTCGCACTCAAAGAGATGACTGACACAAATGCATTAAGAAGTTTTAATTCAGGGCAGCAGATACAGATTAAGACATTTCCACCTTTGCATTTCATCAGTGTATTTGTCTGAGTTAAAACTTAAAAGTCCCAGTGAAATGAACATTACTTTTACTTCCTGGATAACAGAGTATCTTTAATGGTGACATCATGCTGCACCAGGAGACGTGAATATAAATTCTAACCAATAAAACCATCACAGATTTTTTAACAATCCGGCCCCTCTGTCCCTCCCATCAAATAAAACTGCCTTTCTCTCCCTGACTGATATTCCATTGGTTTACACTTTTGAATGATCCCTCACTGTGTTATGTCCCGCCTAACATCCTGTTTTTAAACACCTTTGCGTGCCAGTCATCTCTTCGAGTGCAAACCCGCTCTCCTGCTTCATGATTATTATCTTATAGGACTGTTATGATAGGGTGTGTGCTCGTATGTGTGTGTGTGTGTGTGTGTGTTACTTACGTGATTCCTGTTGGAGTGTTGATGTCGTTGGGGAACATCTCCTTCAGAACATCTCTCTCGTCCGCTCTCGGGGTCTGTTCACTGGCTGCTATCTTCTCCACCTGGACAGACACACAAACACACACATTGTGCATGGTTCAAACCGCAAACAGCATTGACGTAGGAGGAATACGCCTCACCGGCAAGCCTAAGCAAGAAAAAAAAAAAAAGGCACTACACTCCTTGTTCCACATGACTCTCAAGAGGTTCAGACGCAAAGAAAAAATTCCAACCTTTTGGAAAATACCAACCTGCAGGGGCATCTATCAACCACCAGAGGGCTCGCTGCCTGATATCAGACACCACAGTGCTCTCCCCATGTGACCACTTCAAACAAAAACATGGGACAACCACCATGTTTTCCACAAAACCACCTTGTGAATATGTGACACAAACAGACAAAAGCAATCAGTCACCACCCTATAAACCCTGGTTTGTGACAGACATGTTGCAGAGGTAACGCTACCTCTTTGAGCCGTGGATCCTTGGAGACCACGGCTATACAACCGTGTGTCTTGACGGGGCTGAGAGTGGAGAGGAAGGGGGTGATTTTTTGCTGCCTCCCTTTATGCAGCTGGGCGTCTGGAGGCACACGCTGCTCCTGCTCAGAAAACAATGTGTGTGATTGTGTGTGTGCCGTGCGAGCCGAGAAGTTAGAAAACCCAACCGTTCAGCTGTCACACAACTGTCCCCCGCAGAAACCTTGAGCAGCTGCACACACACACCGCGACACACACACACAAACGCACAATGCCCAATTCATCGTCGACGTGCACATGTTCTAAACTATACAATGTGTGAGTTTCAACTCTGCAAGGTTCAGTTACACCACCCCCAGCCAAAAACAATGCACCATTCACAGATGAGTGTCATTTCAACCAAGCAAAAAAAAAAAAGAGAGAAGAAAAAAAACAAAAGAGACGACTTGAGCAATACCACTACTGCAGAGCCGCCACTGGCCCGAGGTTCAAACTGGTCAGAGAGAGACCAGGGAGACTCCTGATCCTTGATGGGCGAGATGCTGCACATGGGGCTAAAGGTGACTAGGTCGATTTTGGTCAGATGAACCCAAGGGGATGAAGGCCTGGATGGCTTGGCGGCCAGCCGGGGCCTTGGTTCCTCTGGCAGGCTCTTTGACTTGTGCAAAACACAGACTAGATTAATTAGATATGTGTCCAGAAATACACAAATGGAGGAAAACATGAGGAAAAAGAAGTAAAACATCGGAAAATCGTTAAGGTCCTAATTCTTATCTTAATATTACACTGGATTATACTGAGTTGAATAGTGAGTGAGATTTCATTCAAATTAAATTCAACACACCAGAGCAAATGCTCTCAAAGGTATGACGCTCTGTCCTACTGATGATTCAAAATTTGGCTCTAGTTCCTGAGACGCCAACAGACATAAATAGCAAGATAAAAAAAAAAAATATATAAAAAATTTTGATTGAGATCTCAGTGACGAAAGCAAAAACTGCAACTGTGGCTGCAATTAGGCCAGTCATTGGTTAGCAGAATAACTGAGCATCATTAAAACCAATTTTACAAAACATAATGTACTAGTGTGTGATATTAGCCCATGAGGAGAGCATTGTCTCCATTGCTCCCTGCAACCTGCATCATAAACCAGGACTTCCCAGACTTTCTGCATGCCAAGAATACTCAAGTAGATGGGAATTTGGCTGCGGTCACCCCTAAAATTCAGCCGAATTCGATTTAGCAAAGAATGTCATAAATTGTCTACAGTTGGCTTAATAACAGGCAGGACAGCAAGACCAAGAAAATGGTCTATCAACTGTGTAAATAAGGATATTAATGTATATAACAATAAGGATTTCTGGTATTTGTTGTATTGGACAGTATATATAGAGTAACATAATAGGAAAGAGGATAATATGGCATGAAACATAGGCCGCAAGTCGGTCCATCAGGCTAATCATGACATTACCATGTGCCATATTCATTAATATTCAGCCTGTAAATCTAACTTTTTTAACAAACTGTTCCTTCTTTTGCTGTGGATCCCTTAACAGGTGAGAGTAGGTCAGATGAGAACAAAGAGAGGAGCCTAACCTCTTGCAGAGTGGTGTTGAGTAGAGCGCCTGGCTGAGGAGGTGCAGCTTTAACCAGTTTGGGAGGAGGAATACCCAGTTCCTCCTCATGGAGCTGGAGGTTTGAAACACAGAAGATGGACGGGCCGGCACAGGTAAATTCTTTGGTATCCACAACTCAGAATTTGCTACAGCCAGTTCAAATGGCTCTCTGTCTCCCGTAAAATATCCATGTTACACCCAGAAGTTGTCAAGTGAGAGCACCTTCCAGCGGGGGCTCTCAGGAGCTCTGAGGGCCTCGGGGTGCTTGGTGACGGGCGTCGTCGTCACTGGTGGAGGGTGCCTCGGTGTGAGGGCCACGCACCTCGCTCTCCCGGTATAGGACGGAGCTTCACCTGCCGGACGCTGAGGCAGCCAAGGCAATGAGTGAAACAAACTGAGATTTTCCACTGAATGGCACCAAGTGTGATCCAGGAAAAGTAATACGCAATACAAACAGCCTCAAAACTTCCAGGTGCAGGTGCTTGTTTTCCATCATGACAAAAACAGAGCAAGTGACAGTGAATCTATCCACATTGGTGACCACCATCAGCCCTGAAATCACCACTGTGATTATAAAACAAGACATTCCTCATTAATTCCAAGTCAAGCCAATCTACTCCTGCTCACCCAGGGTGCATTTTGAGAAGAGATGACAAGAGACAGCCAACTCTTAAGGGAAACCCCTTATCTCATCACCACAAATTTGAAACAACAGACCAGTGAGTCGACCCCATCGAAACCAGCGAGTGAACAAACAACCAAAGTGTCTCCCATCGGCCGTCCCGTGGCCTAGAGCTACCTGAGCAGATCTGGAAGAGACGGAGGGAGATTCAGCCTTAGCTGGACTGACCGGCCTGTGGTGAACTTTCCTGTTAGACTCCACCCAGACCTGGTCTGTCAGAACAGGCCTGAGATCCCTAGGTACTATCTGATGGGACAGAAACATAGAGAGAAGGTAAAGAAAGAAAAGTGGGAAGATAAAGAGATAATTAGAAAGAGAGAAGGGTGAAAACAAAGAGAAAAAGAAAAGGTACAAGGAAAAAAACTAAAGACTGGAACAAAGAAAGCAAGATAGAGTGGGACTAAGGAAAAAGGAAAAGACAGAAATGAGTTGATATGCAAGTTGGAGATGGAGAGGGGACACAAAGATGGTGGAGAATAAAGAGTGTTGATAGCCAGAAACTGGAAGCTAGTGGTGAAGCATCCAGGAAGAGGGATGAATGAAAATGAAATTCACTTGATGCTAACTGACCTTTGACTCACAGTGAGGAATAACAGGAGTAGGCAAATCCTGGTGGAGGAGTCGATAACAAAGTTGACTTTTCATCAACCTTATAAAACCTAATACACATTTAGTGCTGATGCCTGAACAGTCATACATGGTGCAGGCCCCATCTATGGAAATCACCAACAATCAAGGACAGCACTTCAACTACAGCAATAAAAACATATAAAAGCATCAATATAAAAAATATACCGCACTTTGCTCTTCAAATACAATACTATATTCTCTTATGTTTTGGTCCGGTCGGACTTTCAATAAAAGTGTGAATGGGAGGTCAGAGCAGTGTGCAGGATCTTTTTCAGGTTGATGCTTCATACTTATTCATTTAATTTTCATTCTGACGCAGCTGTGCTAAGGTTTGGATGTGCATTTTTTTTCCATCACTCTGAAGAGAAACAACTGAAAAAGTTAAATTTCGGTTGTTGATTCTTGACTATTTCCATACAGGCTGGAGGATTCAGCACCCAGTTTGCAAGTAAAAACTTTGAGTGCTTTGTTTC
The DNA here is from genome assembly GCF_048128805.1 of Centroberyx gerrardi. Classification (NCBI taxonomy): domain Eukaryota; kingdom Metazoa; phylum Chordata; class Actinopteri; order Beryciformes; family Berycidae; genus Centroberyx; species Centroberyx gerrardi. The sequence goes on along the minus strand of NC_136020.1, from coordinate 18,036,920 downwards.
TGAATTTGTGTGTCAAACTATGTCAGAATGATACAAGCAGGCCTAATATAATACATAAATCAAATTAGGAACTGCATTCATATGTGATACATGTGTAGCTCCAAACCCAGTCCCTGCTCCAAAGCTGTTCCACAGCATCTCATATTTGGATGCTGATATTACAATATAAAGACACATTTGAATATTGTCCAGAGATTTTTCTGTTTTCTGAGGGGGCAAAAAGCATAGCTGATATTTTAATAATAGGCAATTCTCTTCTCTTGCACTGGGGACAACTTTACAGCAGAGGGAGCAGTCACTGAATAAACAAAGAGGAAACACCAGATCCCATAATCAAGAGAAAGAGTGGGAAGTGTGCACATGCACCCCTCTGTCTGTGACCGGGTGCTAACTAGGTGCAAAAGTGGACAAAGATACCCCAAAATAGGGGTCAGCTGCAGTGTTTTGTGGTGTAATGGTTTGATCAGAAGCTCTTCATCAAGCAAACACAGTGTGGGATGAAGTGAGGGACTTTGCACCAGTGTGTTCGGTGTGTTTTCATCAGTGGGTCATATTACAGTGTCAAGGCAGGGGGGGAGGGTCTGCACCACTCTATGGGATAACCTCCTGGATCTGCGCTTTACATTCCGGACAGGCATCTCTTCATCATCATCATCCTCCTCCTCCTTATCCAGCAGCTGGTCTGTCTGCATGCACACAGTAAGCACACACCACTTTATAAAAAGGAGAATACTGGTGCCATTTAGAGTTAGAGCGCATTTACTACGGTCGACATCTTCTTTACATTTCCCCTCGCGTTTTAAAATACAAACTTTATGCTGCCAAACCTATCTTGACATTAACTGCTGTCCCAACTAACAAAGATGCCCCAAATAAGAAGACATGGATGTGATAATAAATTTTGTAAAAAAAAAGATGTTTTTGAGGGATTATTTCCTGGCAGAAACTTCCACTTCTTCCTGTGGGTGTCAGGTGATTGACAGTAATCAGAGCGTCACTGAATATCAGTGATTGGTGAAAAGTTTTGTACATCCTTTTCTACATCCTGTGTCTTTATGACACCTACACCCTCCGGCCTCGCTCATCCAATCACAGAGCCTGAAATATTCTCTGGTCCAATGAGGTCTCGGAATGCACGCACTGATACGAAAACGCTCAATTCTGGCACAAAGTGATTTAAGTTAAGGTTTTATGTTTACTGTGATGGGTTATTTCTGGCTATTTGTCTGTGGAAGTTGTTTTTCATACTGTACAAGAATGAATGGCAGCAAACACACACACTCTCTCACACACACACACACACACACACCTCTAGCCCCTCCTCCAAAGTTATCAGAACACCTGGTCCTAAGCAAGTATGAGATTATAACTGGCACCCCTCCAGGGTTCTCACATGCCTTTCATTCTCCAGACTCAGCTCAACAGGTGCATGTTCACCATCTCACCAGCAGGGGGAGCTCCTCGCAATCACCAAGTCACGAGGGGAGAAAAGGCACATGGAGGCAAACAAATAGTAACACACAACACTTAGCCTAACCACTGACCTACTCAATTAAATTACACCCTTCACATTTGGGAAAGAGTTTTAGATGGCTATCCTATTTGCCTATATGGTTCCCACAAATGGGAACCATATAGGCTTGATAACAATTTCCATTTTAACTTTGAATGCCGCCTATACATTCTTAATATCTACTGTGCAAATTAGATGGAGAGAGATGGTGAACATTGATAAGGCTATATTGTCCAGGCTTCACTAGTGCAATAACAATTGTATGGAAATGGGTGTGTGTGAGTGGATTGCAAATATCTTAGGAAGAGGAAGAAGAGGGCGGGCGGAGATAAGAAATGGAAGGGGTGGGGTTGGAGACTAGAAGAGAAATAAGTGTGAAAGAGTCAAAAGCATCCAGCAGCTGGTGAAAAAACAGCTAATCCACGTCATGTGCTGTGACTCTGACATGCAGAGAGCGAGATTGATAGAGAAGCTAGACACACAGGCGCAGACAGAGCTGGGTGTGACCGTCGAGTCCAATAAAACGAAACCACTTCCTTTCCCCATGTCAGGGGAAACGGTTTAATTAAGCCCAGCTGGCCTGTGTCCTACAGTACCTGCTTCATGTTGGAAATGAAGGTATACACACTCCAGAGCAGCCTAGTGTATAGCTCAGCTTTGTGTAGGCGGACATTGAAAGATTGCTCAAGATATTAAAATCATCAACAGGAGTACAGTGGCTATGCCAGCAGTAGCACTTAGTTCATCTAAATCACTGCAATCTTAAGACTTAAATGGCTAAACACCACTGTATCATATATGCTTCTGTTCTGGCTATTAATGATCAAATTTGTATCAACATATTTCACAAGCAAAGGACCAATAAAATCAGCACAAAGGCTAAATGTGGCACAAACAAGTAAATGTTAAGGTGTCACAATAACACTAGACATCTGACATCTCTACAAAAACTACCATGAATGAAAGAGTTTCAAAATTATAAACTTTGGTCTAGAGAGGAATATGACAATGGCTTGTGCCAAGTAAAAGTTTCAGTGAGCCAAATCTCCTTTCCAAGAAGATGTCTATCTTCAACAGCCACCAAAGACAATTTTAATCAGCGGATAATTCAGATATCAATTCCCCTCACTAGTTGTCAACATTCATATCAGACCAACAAATTCAATCAAACTTCACCAGAGCCCGACTGGGTCTGTTTTTCCCCTTGGGGATTAATGGAGAGCACTTTATTAGGTCTGTCCTCAATCGAAGGTTTATGGACCGACTGATCGTTTTTTCTTATGAGCGAACTTGGAAGTCGTCCTACTAGAGAGCTGGGTCTTACCTTGTTGTGCTGGCTGCTGCGTGTCCGGATGATGACGGGCGTCTTCCCCCGGCTCCTGACTGGCCTCTCCGCCACTGGAGCCGGTTCAGGGACTGGTTCAGGCACGGGTTCAGGTTCGGCCTCTGGCTCTGGTTCTGGCACTGATGTCTCCTCTGCCAAAACAATGTACAATCACACATTACCCCTCACTTGCTTTGTTAATCATTAAGTCAGTTAATCGTAAAGTTAATTCAAGCAAATACTGTGAAGAAAAACCACCACCAAGAGAATAAAATGGATACTATAAAATGAAAGGACAAATAATAAAATGCAGGTTTGTGATAGAAAATAAATACAGGCCAGTGCACATAGACAGAAAATCTGTTTATACAACCAGCCAGTGTATCCGTGAGCCATTCTCATTCATAAATAACACCAGGTTTCCTCTGGCAAGAACATCAATGGTTGAGTAACAGAATGGCACTACAAATAATCCAATCCACATTGCAAAGACAGCACTTCATAGAAAAGCACGACACGGAAAAGTGTCAAGAAAGCGAGTACATACTGTACATTATTTAGCTAATCAAGTTACGAGCCTAAGAAGCATGAAGGCTGAGAGGTAATTCATGATGTGCATACAACTACTGAAACACAGGAAGGCTAACGTCAACCATGTGACATGCTGCAGTGATTTAATCACGGTGTATGGCGGCAGTGACACACAAACAGAAATACACATTCATTCTCCAGTAGACCTGTACATATACACATATGGACGTAGTAACGCTGGTGTTTACCTTCCTCTTTGTCACTGTAGCGGTCGGAGTCGGAGTTGCCGTTGTGGTTGACGTCGATCTCTGCGAGAACCACCTGTGGCTCCGGAGCCTGAGGAGGACCGTCGTCAAGCAGCTTCTGCAGTTTCTTCTCGTAGAGCTTACGGGTGGATGCTGGGGAGGGAGTTGAATAATTATGGAGTTAAAGACAGAAATGAAAGCTGCTGCACAAGGCAAGTTCACGTTGGCAGCTCCAAATGGCAGCGAAAGGTTACCGTTTGAAAAATTTGGACTTCAATACCCAGAAATCCGGTAATGTGACGTCAGTAAACAGCACACAGCTCGCTCATGTTTACCGACACGGCCGATCTGTGATGCTTTATACCAGAGGAAACCAAAGAGACAAGAGAGGAAAAGATCTAATAGCTTTCTCTGGATGGAGCGCCGCTCACTGATGTTTGACAGTTTGTGTTTTGTTCTTACGTTTTCACATCACCTCCTGTGGATGGAGAAGTGTTCATAACTGACACCAGAATTTTATTTAGGCAAATAAAATAAAGTATTATTATTAAATAGAGCAAATCTACAAGGTTTCAATTAGTGGGGATGGGACATTCTTCTCTACTGCAGCCCCACTGGTGTATTTTTACACTTAGCCTTGCCTAGTGTAGCTTTAAGATGTTTTACTTCTTTATTAATACTGGTTTTATTGTACTATAAATCACTGAGTTGATTATTAAAAGGTCATATGCGACTGGCAGCCCAATTTGACATTAATACAACACGGCCGGAATGTTTATTTTCATAGTCGAACTCATAGCTATATTTAACTTTGGTAGAACATTTTCCCTTTTTAGTGCACAAACCTCTATAGGGGATTTGACAGAAATGATCAACAACCAACTGGCCACCAGTCACCATCAGACACTGGAAGACCTAGTCTAAAAATCATACAGCAGCGCAGACCCAAGTGAAATCATTTCATGCACTGTTTCCAGGGTTCTACTTTTTAACAATGGGATTTTGTCTGTTTGTATTTGGTGATTTGAGAGCTGAGGAAAAGGCCTGAACAGCAGCGGTGGCAGCGGGTCCCCGGGTCAGTCAATACTGGAGGTCAACTGCTCATCGACTTCTGCGGAGGCGTGCATGCCAAAAACTGAAATGTCCAACCGAAGGGAAATATTGTTTTATAATAAGAGAGGCATGTGTGTGTATGGGTGTGGGTAAGTTAAGCTAATTTACCACCTCATTCCAGAAACATTACACGCTAAAACAGGCCAGACATATGCAAACATTTAACATGTCAAGGCCACTTGCAAATTCCATCACCTGTGTGGGTTGTGTAGCACTAACATGATAAATCCCTCCACGAGTGTGAACCGCAGTCACACATCTTTGAGCTAAGGACAGATGTTGCCTTAGTCCTTAACCTCATATAACCTCGTTGCTGCCGTTGTGTGGAGTCGGACTCACCCACGATCGGCCCTGCGTCGACTCCGTACTTGAGCAGCTCGTCCTTCAGGCCCTCGGCGGTCAGCTCGGTCACGTCCAGGTCGTCCGGCCGAGCCTTGTCTGTTTTCCTGGTGGCTTTCTGTGGACAGAGGACAGTGCAGCTTGGTTGGGACTGTAATGATAAATTGTACTATTAAAGAAAGCAGTCGGCACACTGCAATGTCAACTCATGCCAGGTAGCGCCTAAGCCTTTACATGTCAGGGTCATGGGTTTATTTTTACCCCAAGGCAGCGCGTTCGGCAAGTTCTGACATTTGCAGTCGGCTACTTTTTAAGCCGTTTTTGTTTTTAAATGTGGGCTGCTTCTCCCTAGTCTTGATTGTGCTGGTATGCTACAATATAACAATGTTCATGTGTGAGACTTTGATTGCTTGGTTCTAGCAAGAAAAAAAAACAAACAAAAAAACGGACCTTTCCCTTCTTGTCCTGGAAAAGTCCATTTCTGACCGACCTCAAAAGCATTTTTGTCGTCTCTGGGATGCAGGAATGAGGAAAGTCAACAAAATGATGGCTGCTCAGTTCACATCCTAAAATCCTAACTAACACTTTATTGTCCCACCCTGCCCATCTTCTGATCTCCAAACATTCTGTTGTGAACTTCTGACTTTCAGTCGGTTGGTTCACTCATTATCACATGAAAGCTGTGTTTACAGAGCTTTCAGACAGTTACAGAAACCTGTTTACCAGGTAACGATCGTACACTAGCAGGCCCATGGGCATTGCCGTCAATGAACAGGACTGCCTATAGAAAAAAAAAAAATAGGCCTAGTTAAGGAGGGAAAACAACTTGTGTGCACTGACTGTTTTTCCAAAACAAAATTCCACACTTGCTTAATTTCATGCATGAGCTCCAAATAGATATGTGTGCGCACACGTGAGATGTGCATTCATTCACGCACACAAACACACAATTTGAAAGGACAGCTTTAGCCTGAGGAGGAAGGAGTTTCCTTCTGCTTCCAAAGACAGCCAGAGACATAATTCAAAAAATGGCTCAGTACTGTCCACTTTACAGCCAAACGCTGCAGGCCAACCATGAACACAGATAGTAAACAACCTGCTACACCAGCCCCTTGCAGAGTAGCCATCAGGAAATTATGCTTTGAAGCCAACTGCCTCTGAAGTAAAGTACTGTGTCCCCAAAAAAAAAAAAAAGTGGCTCAGAGCCAAAGGATGTTCTGCCTCTGAAGCCATAAAATGTGCTTGTTTTGAGGCAGCATGCTGTGAGCATACCTGGCTGTCACACATGATGCAGACCGAGACCTTGACAACACAAACTTAAATTCCAATGTTTGGGCTGAAGCATCTTATTTTTAAAGTAGGCTAAATGAATGAATTTGCAATGCAGGAAACTGTGCGTGGAATGAATGTCTAAATCAAGGCTTGAAGATGCTTTCTATAAGTTTTCAGCTGGCAACAAACCAAGTGGGAAAATGTGAGGAATGCACTGAGGCAGTAGGCCTAACTTCAACAGTGAGGTGCTGCCACAGATCAATTCCACACAGCATGTGATGAGATGGAGAGAGAGAGAGAGGGGAGAGGGGGAGAGGGAGAGCGAGCCAAACAGACAGAGGGCGGATTGACTTACTATGAGTCTGGCTCACAGTGGGCCCTCAGTAGGGTTTTGTCTGGACCTCAGCCAGGCTGTTTCATAATCATAGCATTCCAAGACCCGGGGAAAGCGGGAGAAGTGAAAAAAACAAAAAAAGTCTGTGCTCACTACTCTACAAACCACACCCTGGCCTTTAAAGGCATATCTGGACCCTGAGCTCATAGCCAGGCCCTGGGCCCATTCAATTTCAACAGTGCATGGAGTAAAGTCAAAGTACAACCTTTAGAGATCCCGACAGTCACTTTTTCCCCGTACAACTCTTACAAACGGCTGGATGGAGTAGTTTCGTGTCGAGACCTGCTTGGATCTGAGGCTGGGTGATGTAATTTTGAACCAAGTGGTGCCAGATGTCTTTTTTGGGGTAAATGACGAACTGCTTGGCTGAGTAAGAATAGTGTATGTGTGGTTTGCCATGATTTACTCTGTTGTGGTAATGGAAGACACCAAAAATGAAAACACTTGTAGTAAATCCCAACATTCTTAAATAGTTTGCACCCAAATCTTATCAACATAGACACCCTTAAAAAAAAAAAGGAAAAAATATCCTTAACCATGGAAACCACGGAAGGTATTTCTGAACCCTGAAATGCGTATTTTGAAAGCTGCTCTGACTTAAAGTATGTCTGTACATTTGGAGTATGCAAGGAATGAATTCTTGTGTTGAAAGACCACCTCCACCTCCACCTCCTATCTGGAGCCTATAATCACTCAGACATGCCCTGAGTATCGGGTTTCACAGGAAAAACAACCTTACACTACAGCACCTTACAACCCAAGGGCCAAACAAATTACACGTGTGAGTTGTGTCTTTTCCCCCGCCCCCTTGCTCTTTGACACACAAACAACACACACACACACACACACACACACACACACACACACACACACACACACACACACACACACACACACACACACATCTGCGTGGTGGCAGTCCGAGCACGCATTCCTCTTCCTGAGAAAGTATTTCCTCAATAAAGATAGGATAACAGTACCCGCCGCATCAAGACTTAGGCACGGTCAGCCCTTCAAACCCTAAAGCCGCACAAGGCAAGATTTTTACGTAAAAATACACCTGTCTTATCAGTCAAAAATCACAAATTGGGGCTGAAATAGAGTAGAGTGACGCATCCCCTCTACTTCGGACGCCATAGATTCACCCTATTTTCCCCAAATTAATTCCATGTGCCAGGGACACTCACTGGTAGGAAATCATCAAGAAGTGACGAATTTAAACGAAAGGATGACATACAAAACAAAGCTCCATCAAGAGAAAGCTGGACTCGCCAACAGTGGCTAACAGTGGAAAAGATTATTATTTCACCATATCCACCTCTGAGAAAAAAAAATTTAGGTCCGAGGAGTGCGCCGTTTTCTGACATCACATTACATGATTTCTGGGTAACAAAGTCCTTCAAATTTTGTAAAAAATTAGCAGTTCTTTCTATCTATTAAACAGTTATCTCCTGCTGCCACTTGGGGTCGCCAAAGTGCAAAGTTGCCTAGTGCCGCTTTAAACCACGCCACATCTTACAAATAGTTACTTTCTAGCTTAAGTATCCCCGAGATCCAATAATCCTCTTAGAAAAACGTGAGCCCATGCCAAAGCTGTATCACAAATGTTTATTTTACATTTCAGAGATTCAAATTTCCTCCCCAAAACCACAGATACAGCATCGCATCGCCAGACGAGGCTAACGCAGAGCAGCTTTCCTCCTGTCCTGCAGCCACTCTTCTGTCAGCATTCATTTACTTTTGGGACATGCATAAAAGATTTATCACCCCAACTGTCCACACCTCACAATAGACAGAGACCTGCACCTCACAGGAAAGCTTTGTTGCCTTTACACTAAACAAACAGTTCCAGTCAGGCGGCCTCAACTTGACTCCACAGACCTAAAAAGCTGAATAAACTCACAATAATAAGCTGTGAGCTCAAAAAGGCAGAAACATATGCTAATTTCTTCTCAGATGTACAAAATGGTGCGTATACTAACTGTAAATATGTGGTTCTAAATCACAAACGGCAGCGAATGTGTGTGAATGTGAATGAGCCAAATACTCACACTGTCATCTCACACAATGAGCCATAAACGGCTGCTGAAACTTCCCATATACGCCTGTTTGGCATGTAATTTGTCATTCACCAATCGTCCTGCTTTGTTCACACCCATCACTCAAGCATTTGTCCGGACCACTCCGCCCCAAACGAAACCAAGACCAGACCTGTCCTTGTTCAGACCGAGCCGAGCCAAAGTAAAGACCACTGGCAGTCGAGACCGAGTCCAAGACTGGGACAGGTCGCGAGTTTTTCCGGGCTGAATAAATAATGCACTAAATTTGGTGGTGGGTTATAATGGCATACATTCATTTTCTGTTCAGAATAGAGCAACCAAGTAGCACAATGCATCAAAATTCCCAGAAGAAAAAGAACGTTTGCCTTTTTGAACACCTCTAATGATGACTTAATATTGCTCTAGTATGGGAATGACTTCCTTTCCTCTCTGCAGTATAATTCTATAAAAAAAATAATGCAAACACAAGTCTGTAGTTACTCAGGATAGTTGAAGATGTAACTACTGTGAGTATAACCAACTTGCTGGCGTGTTATGGAAAGTTTAAAAGCTTTAGAAGTTAAGCTTCACAGGAAAATCTGTGACCTGCTCCTGTTTGTTGAGGTTTCTGAAATATGCAGGCGGTCATTGGTAAGAGGGGGGGGATTATTATTAAAAGAACAGAGGGGGAATAGGAATTTAGAGAAATTGAGACCAATATCCAATACAAAGTCCAGGACTTTGTGATCCTGAGAGCAAAGAAGTGCAACGCAACCGCAACAGTCAACTACAACCGAGTCAACACTCAACTAGTTGCAGGACTGCTTCATTCATTCATTTACAAATCAAAACATCTGGCGTCTTCTCACAGTCTCATCTGGGTTAATGGTCTCAGTAAATACACCTGGAGTGTCATTTCATGAAAACAAGCAAAGCATTTATTCTATTTATCAACTCCAAAGCTCTCGAGATACAAGCTGATTAAATTTGCATTTTAAAAACAAATGTTTAACGGTCTGAAGGTGGGAGACCCCACCCGGATTGCTTTACAGATGTGACACCAGATTGGTTTTGGAACACCACATATTCTCTTGCTTTTATTTTTTTTATTTTTTACCCACAGCTTGAGAGAAGGGGAAGTTGAAACAACGTGTGTGAATGTGGTTGTGGGCCTGAAGCGTTTCGGGCTTGGCCACAGATTCATTGAATTAAGGACATGGGACTATTACTTGGTTTCCCCCAAGTAATAGTCCCAAAGTGCGGTCCGCGGGCCACCAGATGCCCCTTTAGCGAATTAAAGATGCTCCTGGGAAAATTAGGAATAGTTACATTTCATTATTATTATTATTTCCTTCACTATATGTTATCAATGAGAGAATGAATGGTGACTAGTCTGAGCATATGTTGCACTCCCAATATGGATTTAATCTCACCTATAGGCTAATACAGAAAAACAACAAAAAATCTTCTCAAATGGGGGTCAATGAGAGATATTAATATCTAATAAAGGGGGTCTGTGGTATAAAGCATAGCCTATATATTTTTGGGAACCCCCTTAATAAGGCGCATGACTACAAAGGAATGACACTCAAAAAGTCCCAGTTGGTGACTTTGAGTTATCGTAGAAACTTGCAACAAAATTTCCAACCATGCATTGTTGCAACAAACTGAAAAGAGCGGACAATTACAACTCACCCTGCCAGAGGAGCGACTTCTGTTGGACACCACGGGCGGCGGTAACTCCTCGTCGCTGGAGAAAGCGTCCAGAGTTGCATTTTTCTTATTCTGCACGGTCAAGTTCTTCAGATAAAGCTGCACATACACGTCCTTCGTCGGGTTGCCGCTCGGCAGCTCCACGTTGTGCGCCAGGAGCTCGCTCTTCAGCTTGTCTTTGGTGAGCACAGACGGGTCGTCCAGGTACTCCGGCATGTCTGCGGGTTGTGGGACAGATTCCTTGTTGCCGCCGCCGCCTCGATAACAACAAAAAAATCAAATATTTGGAGAGAGAGCGAGAGGGAGACGAGAGGCTTTGGTCTGCGCAAAATGGCTAACCAGCGCCTCTTATCGGATTTAACTAGCACGGCAAATAATATGGAGGGCAGAAAATCAATCTGCGTCTCAACTCGGGCTGGCTGTTTGTGTTCTCGCTTCCTCTTCTTCGGGTGTTATGACTCAGAAGAATGAAGAAGTGGACTTGGTTTCGGAGCCGGTTTTGTGTGTGTGAGGGCTCCGTTTTTGCCACACAGCGGTGAAAACTAGACGCCACCGGCCCGCTGCTGATGAGGGAGGATGACCCGGAAGAGCCTGCCTTGACAAACGGCTCCTATTGGTCAAATGATGCTACAAGGGGCTTCGCCATTGGTGGAACCGGCACGCAACTATTGAAAATGTAGCACACGTCATGACTTTGAGATTCACTTTCCAATCATTCTATTTTGAATAACATGATGGTATTATTCTTCCCGAAACCACTGGTTGACTCTGTCACTTTTCTCTCTTTCTTTGTTAATTTGCTTATTTGTTTTTATTCATTTTAATAAGTTTTTATTATTTGATTACTTACTTAACCGCCTGCTCGTATTTAGATTATAACATTAAAGTTTTGTTACTTGTCTTCTCTTTCTATCTTTATTGTTTTTTCTCTCTATTGTATTAGTGTACTCCATTGTTTCTAAAGCTGTATTGTCTTACTTATGAGTGGATCACAAATTGTTATAGAATCACTAAAACTACATAATAGGAAAAGTGAATTCACTGTCAACTGTTATAATTATATATATATATAAAAAAAACTGTCATCTCTTTATTTTTAAATTTTATTTTACTTTCATGTGGATGATGTTCACAGTTCACATATTGTTGACCTAACCTTGAACTTTGTGTTCAATCACTGACTGAGTTGTACAATGTGTTCAATTAAAAAAAGACTAAAACATGTTTTTAACCTTTATTTAACCAAGGACTATTTGCTGAGCATTTATTCCTTTTAGACCTCCAGCTGGTGATCATAAAGCAAACTATGACCAACATACACAAAAATCAACTATTTTCAGAAAAGTGAGTTGTAGTTATTTTTCCTTAAAGACCCCATCTCAATCTGATACTTATTCTGACGCACACTACGGATTTATCTCAGATTAGGGTTGGCCTAAAATGTTGGGCAAACTGAGTTTAGATGGAGTTGCCTTACTCTCAGGTGACCATGTCAACTTTGCTTGAGTCCCAACTCAGTCTCAAGTCTTGAGGCACAAGTCTCAAGTCTAAATGTAGATTACCAAGTCAAGCCAGAGTCAAGTTCATGTCACTAATGTCAAGTCTCAAGTCTAAATGTAGAACGTCAAGTCAGAACAAATCAAGAGTGCAGTATCAATTGAATATCTTCTTTATATCTAGGACTTTTCAATGCAATATGGTTTTAATAAGATAAAAACTTGGTAAAAGCATCATGAGTTTGATTTCTATAATAAGTTTCAACTTCAATAAATTCAAATTCAGAAAACAGAATTTAAATTCAGTCGTCTGGTGGAACAAATCTCTTCACTTTCGATCTAAGTCATTTACACAAACACAAGATCTTTTGTCGAGACTTTAGAAACCTTTTCAAGTCATCAAAGTCAAAGTCAAGTCCCAAGTCACCAGAACCCAAGTCAAGTCTCAAGTCTTCTCTTCATGCATCAAGTCAAGTCTCAAGCAATTAAAATTGTGACTCGGGTCCAAGTCATGAGGCTCGAGTCCCCACCTCTGCCTCCTCTACACCCCTGCCTGGACTGTATTAAAATCAACTGTTCAGATATTAAACACCCTTAAGAGGTTAAAGGCACGTTGATGGTAGCTGTTGAGGAAGGGAATTTCTCCTTCTTCTCCAGAGTATTTCTCCTTTTCTTTCCCCACTCAGATTTTCAGTCTGGTCTGGGATTCAAACTGACAACCCTTTGATCACAGAAACCCATCTCTCTAACCATCTGATTACTACTATCCCAGTTAATACCCAGCTGACATGAATGCAATAAAAAAACATTTTTTGGGGGGAAAAAACTACCACAGTCTTCATAATTGTTCTTCCTGCATTACTTATAAATAAAACAGTAATGCATTTGTTTATTTCATCACTGGACACACAAATGAGGACATAAAAAACAAAATGGAAAAAAAAATCCAGTGACATTTCTTCCCTTTCCGCTTTTTCGTTGTTGTCACAAAACAATATTTTCTTTTTATTTTGAGACTTACTACAGTTACTCAAACGGTACAACAGCAGAAAATACAATATTTTCCCAAAAAAATGAAACCGCTCGAATTTTAGCACCGCCTGTGCAAAAACCTTGAGTATTCTCATATCAATAAAATGAACATAAAAATCCTGGTCCAGTCCATTATGGGATCTTTAGTTGAAACCAAAACAGAGCCTAGTGTCATGGGGGTTTTGGCTTTTTTTGGGGGGGGCGGGGTAATGCAGATTTGAGCAAGCTGACAGAACTGGGCTGGATCAGAGAGGAAGCAGGCAGCGATGAGCCAGGGACGCTCACAGGTCTACTGCTTTACTCTGGAGCCCAAACAATCTGTATCACTGCCTAAATCTGTGTGTGTGTGTGTGTGTGTGTGTGTGTGTGTGCATAGCCCATACTACCTATACAACTGCTTCAATCTGTGTTTGTATGTGTGTGTAGCCCATACTACCCATATGACTGCTTCAATCTGTGTATGCATGTGTGTGTGTGTGTGTGATATGCATTGGCCTACGACAGACACACCTATCATAACATCCACATCAGTTCCCGATGAAGATGCACTGAAATGAACTCTGCTCCTTGCTGGGGCCTGGTATAAAGACACTGGAATCCCCCTCTGCTCGTCTCCTCACGTTCTTCCTTTCCTCTTCTCTTCTCGTCCCGTTTTCCACTCGTCGTCTCGTTTCTCCTCAGGCCTTGATCTCGGGTGTCGGGGTGTACAGCGGCTCAGAGTTCTCTGCCCCCAGGTCCTCTGATAAAAAAAAGAATTAAAAAAAAGAAGAGATAATTAGAAATGGCACACAGATATATTTGTATACACCACAGTGTGGCGTAACATTACTGGTGCATGAAAGCAAGCAAAGCGTCCTGAATTGGCTCCTGGTCACAAGGTTCCTACACCGATTTCATTTCAAATTTCCAGGCTTTTTCCAAACAGTTTCTTAAAACAATTACAAGATTTTGATTGGTGTTCAATAGGATTTATGGTTACAGGTCATATAGCCTTGCCTCCATCAGCTACGGCATATCTCTCTGTAGATGAAGATTATTCTATTAACATTTTTTTTTTAAGATTTATTTTAGGCATTTTATGCTTTATTGACAGAGATAGTGTGAGAGAGAGACAGGAAGGTATGGGAGAGAGAGAGGGGAGGACATGCAGCAAATGTATGTAAATATGTAAAGTGGGACTGAACAGTAATATTCTTCCATCCTTTTCCACCTGGACGTTACTGAATTGTTTTCCCCCCATACATTTCCAGACCTGTATGGGGAACCCTGTGACCAAGCAGGCACTACATGATCTAGCGTGGAAGCTGGACGCTCAGAATTCGAGTGTTACCAGGAAGGACACACTTCCATAGGCCGTAGGTTTTCCCCACCGCCGTCTGCCACAGTCGGAGTGTGCCGTCCTCAGAGCCGCTGGCGTAGAGCTCGCCGTCCGGGCTGAAACGAACGCAGTGGACCGGCCCAAAGTGGCCTTTATAGGATTCTGCGGACCGGACAGGACATAACAAGAGTTAACTTCTTTCGATATTTCAAAACAAATATCTTAAATATACACGACCCAGTATGTAAAAGTGTTCTTTTGTCAACACAGGACTTAAGTGGCCTAGCATCCAAAGTATGAGAATCTATTTGAATTTTGTGTTGTCGGTCATTTTCTAAGATTAGGTGTCACTGGTTTCAAATGGTGGATATCTCAATTTGAAGAAAAACTATAAAAAATATATATATAATTCTGAAAATATAGCGTGATATGAAAAAGTTGCAGTATGCATCATGAAGCAGAAAAACGTGCTGTGATTTGAGATAGACCGATGCTTTAAAAACATCGGTTCTATAATTTCACAGTAAAGCAGCAAGGCAATGTCCCCCTAATCCATTTTATGTCTTTCTGTCATAAGCATTTTTGACTGCTTCTGATTTTATTGCTAATATTGTTACATTTTATGGTGAAAAGAGTTGGAAATCAACACCAGTCACATGGTACTAAGACTGTCTGGTTTATCTGCCCTACCAGCCACTTTGACAGGTAACAACTCATCATTCAGAGGTCCTACTCTGTTCTACAAATCATTATTACACCTGGAGATATGCAGCAGTTTGTAATAACTGCCAACAGTGAAATAGTCAACAGTGAAATACTTACATACTTACAATACTGACATAGTCCCATGTCAGTCACATGTCAGTCACATCTCCAACACATGCATCATCTCTTTTGGCCATATTACTGGCTTTAAAATATGTTTGGAACAAGAAAACTGTTGATTACGTTTTTTTTGACTGCTGCTTGATTGAAAAGTTGCTGCAGTTTGCATAATTTAATAATTTTTTATTTGTACAGGATTATATGGGGACCTCATGCAACTGAGAATTGCCCCCACCGCTTTGTGTTTCCTAGAGAGTGTTTTCTTTTCTAGAGAATGCAGGTTGACTGGTATGATGCCTCCCTAATGCCTGCTAGTCACAAATAAATCTAACATGCCTTGTGGCTGATCTGACAGGTGACACCTCAGAGGAACCCATCACACCAAATGCAATGGCAGGAACAAAGTACCATAAGGAATCAATGATGCATGGAGTTAAATGATTTTTCCTCAGCAACTCTTAGAAACTTTATTCCTATCTCCAGGGTAAGCGATTAACCCAAACCACAAGCCAAATCCTGGTAAATGACTGGTGAGTTTTCCTACTCTAACAGCTACTTCAGCAGGTAACCAGCGACCTTTTAGATCATATTGTAAAAATCGTATTTAGCTGGTCAATTTAGAGATTTATCAGCCATTCTGGCCAGTAGGCACAAGGTTTCCTGCCCCTAATAACTAGGATTAACCTCTGCCTTGAAAGCTAGCACTCTAACAGGAGTAAAACCAATCTTAACACATCACCATCCCTGAGAAAAAGCTTTGTTGGCCTGTCATTCTCACTGCTGCTCACCCAACTCCTCCTTGGTGCTGTAGTCATATTTGTAGAGCTTGAAGTCATCTCCTCCAGCCACAAAGAAGTCCTTTTCTGGGTGGAGGGATGCTGAGTTGATGGAGGCTGGGGCCTCTACAGTCTTTATCAGATCTAGGCTAGAGTATATGAGCAAAACACATCAATAATGCAAGAATATTCTGATGACACTGGATATTTCTTACATCTATTATCTGGGCACTGTTATTGACAATGACTATTTCATTCAAATCTTTTGGTTTCCAAGATCAGTGCGGTGGGATTGTGGTGTACCTCAAGGCGTTGTAGAAAGCGATGGTCTTTCCATATGTGATAACGAGAATCTCTCCATCAGCCATATACTCCATGCTGCTCACTGACGTGTCAAATGACAGCGTCTTCACCGCCTCCATGGAGCTTCTGTCCCACAGTCTGGATGGACACACACAAACGCACATGTTTCAGCCCTGGCATTTACATATCTGTTGAATTAGAGAGTAGACAAATGCAAGCATGCATACACACAAAATCTCGAGATCCTTGTCCATCATAGATATCTATCATTATTCGCGGCAGTCTCCTAGAGGCTGCTACTATGCACATTGTCAGAGAAGTGTGCAAGAATATGCAAAACAGCAAATTCTAACAGAAGACAGAGGCTAGTCAGCCATAGGAAAATGTCCACACAGATGGGATTTGGAAGTTGGAGATGCCATTTTACTGACCGTATGGTTTTGTCGTCAGCAGCAGAGAGGATCTGCTGATCGCTGTTACACCACAGGGCTTTCTTTATGGCTGAGGTGTGGCCTGGGATCTCCTGTGGTGCTAAAGGACACACAAAGATGGAACACTGATTTAAGAAACAAGACAAAAGCCATAGAACCTAAATGTCAGGTTTTTCACCTAGATAAGTTTGTGCTTTTGTCTCTTTTTCTCTTTCAGAATTCAGTGAGCTACAAAGTCGTCCACTGGCTGTCGATTTTAAATGAGGTTGTTGTATACAGTCTAGAGTACTTTAGGAGCTACAGTCAATCATGGATCACTGGTATGTCATTGCACAGGTCAAGACAAAATCAATAGACAAGCCCGCCATATTCCGTTCATGAAATATTTGTTGAATTCAGGAAAAACCGCCAGGCTGGTATTGATGAGGAGGACTGACTTATATAACTGAGATCCATTCATGGACACTTCTGCTGACACATTCACTCACCTGCTTCAGGTTTGCTAAGATCGTAGATGCGCAGCACCTTGTCGTTTCCAGCAGTCAGCAGACAGTTGCTATCCTGAGACCAAAATTTAAAAATTTTAAAAAAATCAAGAGAGAGACACAAACAGTTTTGACACAAATGTGTACAAAATATCCATATAAATATCATTGGTCAATGAAAAGACTAGACTAAAACAGAAATCTCACCACCCAAACTGCAATTGATGTGAACAGTGATGTTAAAAGAAATGGCCTTTAGAGCACAACCAGGATATTCAATGATGAAATCCAAAGCCTTATTTGAAGTTAATTCAGATGCATAAAAAACAGTTGACATTTTGAGGGCTTGGAGCCAGAGGCGTGTAAGTAGGTTTCGGCAAACTTTACTGGAGAGCCAAAATACAAAAAGTGGACCTACATTTGTTCTAAATATCTTTTAATAATGTCATCACATAAATCATACACAAATAAATAAATACTTACACTACTTAATAGATTTCCTCAAGAGCTTTTACAGACCTCATTTTCGCCCAAAATGCCAGTTACACCCTTCTAGGTTCAAGCCCTCGATCTGTACACTTAATCCACATCCATCCATCGCACCTACCTGAGTAAAGGTGACAGACTTGACTATGTGTTTGTGTGCCAGTGTGAGGACCTCATCTCCACTCACTGCATCCCACACCTTTCTGGAAAGCAAAGTAGTTTAAGTAAAATTAATCCATTTGCAGTGGCATAAAACTAATAATAATCTCTATATAGCACTTACCTACAATCAGTTTGCAAAGTGCTTTACAAAAAAAATTTTTTGTACTTGGACTTTGCTTTAGTATTTACATTTTATGGAACTTCATATTTTGACTCCGCTATGTTTCAAAACAAATGTCCTACTTTTCAATCCACTATATCAATCTAATCCTTTCACCTATTCAAGGAAAACAATGTTCATAGAAAAGATAAAACCAACTCATAGAAATACTTGTTGAATGAACATGGAGTTAATGACAAAGTAATTAGAGCAAGCAAACTAGGAAAAGGTAGACCACCAACGTTTAGAGTTTAACCTATAGTTTAGTGCAGTTGCTGTCACTGAAATACTCGTGTCACTGCTTTCACTGAAATACCACACTCAAAATTGACCAGCATTTGGCTGGTGGTTTGGGTTAATCTCTCACCCCAGAGATAGGACTATACATAACTTTCTTCAACACGACCTAAAGCCTTTTCTGAATAAATAAGGGGCAAACCGGTTATAAGAACTGAAATTTAACTGAAATTAGTGCTGCTTGGTAGCCTGTATGCATGCCAAAAGTACCAGTGGACCCTAACAATACTGAAAAGGTCTCATCATATTCTTTGATGTATGTATTGTATTTGTATTGTATGTGTTTTGTATTATGTCTGGTGATAAGCAAGTCAAAATTTAACTGGCAAAACGACATATTGTCATTTGACATGTTCTCTGCAATGCAAAGAAAGAAAGCGAGGGAGAGCGGCATGTATTGAGGCTGACTGACTGGGCAATGTTTGGCTCCTTGTGTCAGACACAGGTTTGAATGTGATCTGTTAGACTTATAGAGGACTCTCCACTCACGCTGTGAAATCGGCTGCAGCAGTGGCTGCCTTGGTGGCATCTGTATTCAGAGTGGCTCCCCAGACAGCGCCTTTGTGACCCAGAAACGTTCCTATCCAGTCCCCTGTGTCTCCCTGGCGCAACATGGGCTTGCCATCTAAGAGAGACAGAGAGAGGGTTCAATGTATTGTCAGAGCACAAAGTATTTTCAGTTAGATGTACTGATGAATGACAGCTGTGAAAACAGTGCAGTTGCCATCATCATACTGTAATCAACAGGTGTCTAAACAAACCAATACACATACACAAGTAAGTACTGAGGTAAAAAGCAAGGGTTACTGGTTGTCTAAATTAATTACGACTAATTAGAATTAGCTAGTAATTTCAGATAATTCATCCATCTCACCCTTGCAGGCACTGATGAGGAAGTAGCCATAGGGAGTTATTCCACTGAAGGCTAGGTCCACTACAGGTCTGGTGTGACCTGAGCAGGTAAGTGGTGTTTGTCTCATAGCCATGCTCTTCTAGCCAAGCAGGAGTCGGTTCTTACTGCAATGAATTAGCAAGAGGGAGGAAACCTTAACAAACTAGCTAGAACGCCAACGGCTAGCTAGCTGGGCAGTTATCTTATGCTAGCCGGCAAGCAAGCTAAGACAACAAGCTAGCTAGAGTTGTGGTGAGTAATGATCGTTGGCTGGCAGTTGGGTAGCGGTTGGACTGTGAAGGACTGAGAGTCAAGTTGGTTAGTCAAATAAAATGAAGGGTCTCTCCCTCCCAGCAAAGGAATAGCGTGCTAATAGCTACAACATTGCAACTAACTAGCAACGTACACGCGGCTAAGCTACCGCAGAGATATAAACACTGACAATGCACTTCCGGTATCACGGACTTCTTCTTCTTCTAATTAATGTACGGCTGAATGCAGCTCAGGTGTATTGCTGCCCTCTACAGGGGGCTAATGGGAACACCTGTTCTCCATATCATATTATCACATCACATCTTAGGAAAAGCAATAATAGTAATCCTATCCGATAATAAATGTTAGAAAGATACTAATATCACAGCAAACGTTTAAATTCCTTTAGGAATGTTGCATTAATACAATCGTGATGCTATAGGTGATATAAATATCATTCAGTACAATAAAGTCTTTATAAATGTCAGTCTTTATACTGAGACCCACATACACACTATAAGTCCCTAGAGATATGATATGAATATTAGAGTGACTTTTTCTAGGGTCACTGAGGAAGACTTAGTTTAGTGGATTTTATTTGTCCTGGACGCTAATGATGTGTCCGGGATAAATAAAATCCACTAAACTAAGTTGATGTTTTCCTCATATTTCAGACAAAATCTAATCCTTATCCTTTATATTGTTTTCAGTTCCCATGTGAATTAATCCAATATTGTACAGCAAATTCATTTGTCATGGGATAAATTGTTTGATATTGCGGTGGTTTAAATGTACCAATAATGGAAAACTGAGTCATGAACTTCACTTTGTTGCATTTTGTGCCAGTTTTGCTTTTTGAGTGCAGACATTGTTGAGATTTCTTCCTATTTTTTGCCATGATGTTTCAAGACCATAAAGAAGAAAGATGAAGATCATTTGGAGAGTTGAGGACACTCCTCACATTTAAGATCCTCCACAAGCCAAGACAACACATTTGGTTTCCCTCATCCAGTGTAGGAGTTAGTAAAGCAAGTCTTTATTCTTTGTATTTATTTATTGATATTGTAACTTTACCCCGCCCTTCCTCCCAACCCCATGGTTATTTTTGTCTCTGTCCTTATTTTCTTGTGTAACATTGTTTCTGTCTTTTGTTTGTCTTGACTCAATAATAATAATAACAATGATAATGATAATAATTATAATAGGCTAATACGTTTTATATTTTTAATACTGTGTTGTTTCTTATGGGTTTACTTTTTATTTTGACATTTTTAAACCACTTTTCTCTTGAATGTGTCTTCCAGTTGTTTCTTTAAATCTCATTTTGTATATTTGACTATTTCTTGTTTTGTGCCTTTTTGTAAAGCACTTTGTAAAATGTACTTTTAGATACATAAATATTCTTCTTCTTCTTTCTTGTTATTATTAGTAGTAGGCTAGTAGCAGTAATAGGAGTAGGCCTATTATTTTCATTGTTGTTATTATTATTAGTATTATTATTAGCCTAATAGTAGTAGTATTAGTAGGCTAGTAATAGTAGTAGTAAAGGAGGGGGAGGAGGAGTATAGTGTCAATTTTATAAATAAAAGTAAAGAGAAAATTATTGTTTTTGTAATTCCAAAGTAAGCAGTCTCATCTCCAGGGGGCGCATTCAGCCCTGTTCTCCCGTGCTTTATCCTATCTAAAGGAGGGATAGTCACACTGAGGTTCAAACCCCACCGACAGACCCCTCACTCCTCTGCTCCGGTCGACGTCAGCCTGCAGGAGGATGGGAGAGAGCAGCCAGTGTGCCTTGCTTCATGGCTATAGGAAGAGATGGCGCCCTGGTCCCGGTGAATAAGCAGAAAAACAGAGGGAGGGATGCGGGAAGTGTAGCTGCATCATTTAGTGCATCGGAAGGAAGGAGCTGACTCTCTGGTGGTGATGGAAACGCTTTAGGGATATTTACGGATTTTTTTACATGCGATTTTAACCAGTGGTTTGATTCCGTGGAGGGGGGTTTGAGGTGGTGGGGTTTGTTGTCTACCTCAGCTGTTTCTCCCTCCGGGGCGGCTCTCTGCTCATCCGACGCAGGGAGGAGAGGAGAGGGGAGAGGAGCGGGGAGAGGGAGGGAGAGAGGGGCGATGGCCGCGGGAGGAGGAGGATGCGGGGAAACGGTGGAGCAGTGCCGGGCCGAGGTGGAGCGGCTGACCCGGGAGCTGGCCGAGGCCAACCGGGAGAAGATCCGGGCGGCGGAGTGCGGGCTGGTGGTTCTGGAGGAGAACCAGACCCTGAAGCAGCAGTGTGCGGATCTGGAGGCCGAGCAGGAGGCGCTCAGGCTGGAGCTGGAGCAGCTGCAAGAGGTGGGCTCAGTGACCAGCAGTGTGTGTCGAAGTAACGCATTACTAATTATGACTCATTTAAAAAACAATGTCGTTACTTTACTTACTACTCCTTGGGAGCAGCAATTCGTTACACAACGCATTACTTTTCCGTTACATCGCACAAAATTAACTAATGAAGTGAAGTTAGCTAACGTTACAAGAAGTAGCCTACACTCAGCTGGGTTATGACCAGTCTGGTACTCGTTACTCGAAAAAGTAATGCATTTCTCATGACTCGTTTCAAAAGCAACGTCGTTCGTTACTTTACTTACTACTCATTGGGAGAGGTAATTCCTTACGTTACTCGTTACATTTTCCGTTACACCCAAACAAAAATGACTCGGGCAGAAGCTGGTGCAGCTACAAGAGGTCGGTTCAGCACGGTTATGGCTAATGCTAGGGCTTGATAGCATAAAAAACGTCAAGTCATTTCATTGCATTACTTTACATTATATACCGGTAAGTCATTGGAAAAGTCATGTAGTTACTTTACTTACTACTCCCTGTATGGCAGTAATTCGTTACACTTTTCATTACCTTCCGTTAACGCTACACCCCACAAAATTGACGGTTGGTGTCCTCTCCTAGCTTAAAAGGGAATCGGTTAGAAACCAGACAGCGTTGACGTCCAATGTTTTGTCAGCATTTTGTTCGATAAAATCACACTAATGAGGATATTTCCACCCGGAGAAAGTAAACGTTATGATGGAAACTAATTTGATTGTGGATTGTGGTGTGATTTTAGGTATTACAGTTTTGGATAATTCAACCTCAGTCTGCTATTTAGAGGGGTAATGACAAAAGTAAAGGGGGGGGAAGTAATGTAAAAGTAATGATAGCTTATAACTCTGTCATGACTGATGGAAAAGTTAATAAGGGAATATATTTCAGTGTGGAAATTTTCAGATACTTGATATGGTTGTAAACTTACTAAGTGGCTGACAGGGGCAAGGGACTTTGAGTAGCCTACAATCATATTCTTATTGCACATGTAAACAAGCCAAGGTTAACAAGCTTTTAGACATTATTAAATTCCTAAATCTCTCAGACAATTTAGTGATGGCTCACTTCAAGTCATACTAGAGTAAAATGTATTGTAGAGAGACGAAAGTAGAAGTCCTTGCATGAAGGGAAGTGGGCGAAGAGCAGGTCCGAATGTGGATACTGACAATTTCTCACTTTTCCCCTGACCATGTCTTAAAAAATGTACGCCATTGTTTCAAAACTCATTTTACAAATCTTAATTACCATGGCAAATCGACTGAGTGCCTTTACTTTACAACGTGTGGGAGTAGTTGCAGGGAGTGGGTGTATTACACATATACACAAACTCACACCTGGCAGTTTCCCAGTACAACAGGCCTTTGTTGACATACTTGTTGCGGCAGGAGACAGCTCATTCACTTCCACCACTCACATTTCCCCAGCTGGATTGTGGATTCAAACAAGCAACCTTCTGGTCACAAGCTCAACTGTCTAACCATTAGGCTATCAGTGCCTCCATATTAATGGTTTGCAAAATGTATTGCATTGCAAAGTGCTACTCCAAGTTGTCAAAGCACTTTACATTACATGAGGCATTTGACCAAACCCATCACCAATCCGGATTTGGCATGTGTGATGCATGGCAGCCAGATTACAGCAGACTGCTTCCCACACATCAGTATATTGTCACTCAGCCTTGAAGTTAGAGAAACAAGCTTGTAACTGGAAGGCTGCTGGTTCGAATCCTCAGACTGGTTTGGAAAATTTGGGTGGGGAAAGTGAATGAGAAACACCGGTTGTACTGGGATGGTGCGAATGTAACTGCGTAAATGTGAAGCAGGGAAAACTTTCCCTGTATTTAAAAAAACAACAACAACAACACTTTTTCAAGCACCAGAAATTGTCAGACTGCAGACTATTATACTGTACCTACCTATATGTTTGATTTTGTTTTACAAGGATGTACAGCCACAGGGACTTTTTGCAACCAGCTGCCTGATACTTGTGGTATCACAGTATTTGTATGATAGTATAATAGTTTCTGATACAGGTCCTTGGTGCAGGCTGGCATAGGTGGATTATGAGACAAAGGGCCCTGGGCACAGATACCTATTCAGTGGGCCCTATTCTGACAGATCAGGAGTGAAAAACATCATTTTGGGGTCTTCGTAAACCATGACTTTACATTACAAGGCCTTTGGACAATAATGCAGCGCTTTACTGCTAAAGCGCTATAGATAAACTGAGGGGAACACTCACTTTGACAGTGCCATGGTGACACCTTCAAAACAAATGTTTAGGTTATTATAGGGGGAATATTGGGGCTTTGGTGTTGATATAAATGACTAAGCCCTTCGATTGGGCAGTAAATGTAAAGTTAGTGACAGCATCATCATGTATCAGGCTCTGGCTTAGTGGGCCCCCTGAGCTCTTGGGCCCCTGGGCCTGTGCCCGGTTGGCCCGTTCAGTAATCCATCCATGCAGGCTGGTGCATACACATGGGGGTTTGGTGCCTTTGCTCAGGAGCACTCAGGCAGTAGGCACACTGTCGATTCTGGGGATGAAACAAGCAACCTTTCACCGTCATTTAAAGTGCATTTAGCCTCAATTTATGGCACAATTTCTGACGATCATGTTCATGCATGTCCACACAGTGGTCTATTTCACCGTTGGCCTCGAGAGGTGATTTACTTCTGCTCAGTCCAATAATCAATCTCAGCTAATGAACTGCGCCGACTTGACTTGTGATCAACTCATTTTTCTCGATCGATATGCATCAGAGAACAGCATTTTCCTGCATGTATGGTAATGTATGGCAACACTAATTCACCAGTTTGTTAGCTGTAATACGGATGGACAGGCGTTGAGTCAGAAGCTGACTGCGCGTTTACATGCTGAAGGTCAGTGTGTGTGTGTGTGTGTGTGTGTGTGCGTGTGTGTGTGTGTCTGAGGAGCCATGATATTGGCTGAGGGACATCGAGGAAGCAGCCAGCAGTCCCAATTAATACATATGACGTGTTAATAGTATTTTTAACCCTTATTTAAACAGACAAGTTGACGAAGGACATTTATTTATTTACAGCAATGGCTTGTGGGAATAATTGCTGGAGAAGGAAAGGTTACACACACACACACACACACACACACACTCACACTTGGAAGCTGCCCAGTACTACAACAATCTTGCACTTTTGGCCGCTTCGTATGGGAGCTTCGACATAATTGCTGAGGGAGGGGAGAGTGTTGTTCATCCACGTTCCCCACCCACATGTTCCCAGTCAATTCTTCCATTAAAACCAGTAATCTCCCAGCTACAAGCCTGTTTCTCCTCCTTTCCCACCCTGCTTCTCTCCTTCGCATGTGACGGCTATATGGCAAACACATGCAGAGTCGTGCCTGAGACGTTTGCCGTCTTGCATTAAATACAGGGGATTGTTTTTTCAGGCTGATATGTAAATCTCATTCTCAGAAGATGTGAAGCTCTTTACTCTTTACCCCTTCACTTCTCTCTTTCCTAACCTCATATCTCCCTGTCCTCCACCCTTTGTCTCCCTCCTGTCTCCCTTCTATAAACTCTCTCCTTCCCCTATACCTCTCATGGGCTGCACCCGTCTATCTGTACACACCGTCTTCATCCAGTCTCCATTCCAACACCGCTAACACAATACCTCTCATTTCATCTCAATTGACTGCTATTGATCTTCTCTGTCGCAAGGCATGCTGCTTGGGAAAATGGTGAGAAGGGTAATACCTCCCAAATTAGTTTATTAGTTTCACTAAAAGGCTAATGACACTGAAGTTTAGCTTTCAGATATGGGGGGGCCATATGGCAGTCTGGTCTACACTATAGTGAACAGTCGCTGTCTTCCATATAGCTAGAAATAACCAAGAATAGTTTCTACTGTCTACCTTTCTTGTCATGTCATACCTCACAGCTCCATAGAGAATGAACTGGAAAAGATGGTAAAAGAGACAGTAATATTACTTGCGAAAGGAGACAGCAGCTTTACTTAGATGCAAAAGTTGAGAAAAAAAAACAGCAATGAGCCCACAAAGTCAGTTTCTCACACTGTCATTGTGCCTTTTTTTCTGAATTTGGACTCGTTTTGAATATAATGAAGGATTTTCTACAATGTGCAACTGCAATTCTGCACAGAACCATAATACCTTGTTCTGGAGGACACCCAGCCCCTTGAGTAAAAAAAAACTGCAGGCTTTTCAAAAGTAAAATCGTCAATGTTGTGGTTTTTTGAGGTTTTTAATTAATGATGCAACACTCTTTTGAAGGTAACAGTGAATTGATACATAACCAGATCCTTTCACATGCTTGTCTGCGATGGATTTAAGCTATATACAGTAGGAGAACCTGCAAACACTCCCAAATTGAAACTAACCTTTAAACTAATAAAGTGTTTTCAAAAATCTGTTGTCTTTTGCAGCCCTAGATTTACACTGAAATGAAAGAATGAGATCAAATCGTATTTTCTACTTCACCAGGAGTCGACTCATAAGGTCAGACCTCCATCACTAGCGAAAACTCAGCAGACACTTTAAGTGTTTTCTTCCGGAGTTCGGCTCAACTGTGAGGAATGCTGGATGAAAGGGCATCAAGTCTAACTCTATATAAATAGCTTTTTCTATAAATGATTCACTTCAGCATACTTTAAACATTGAAGCGTGTGGTAGACTGTAACATCACTATTTTATGGGCATACATACTTGCAAGCAACTCTGATTATAAGTGCCATTCACAATATAATTCACATTCTATCTATCTATCTATCTATCTATCTATCTATCTATCTGTCTATCTGTCTTTCTATCTGTCTGTCTGTCTATCTATCTATCTCTGTCTATCTCATCTATCTGTCTATCATCAATCTCTATCGTGACTAAACGTTACACTGTTACACACTTCTCTAGGAAAAAAATACATTGTAACAGTTGATCTAGTCTTATATTGAGTCTTAGATTATTCTTCTTCTCAGTGAAAAGTGAAAAAATCTGCCAAGGGGTGAGATAGTTTCACTTTTATCCAATGCAAATCAACGTGGATCAAGGATTTTCTTAAATCCAGTGGCATTTTCTTGATGTCAGTGGAGTGATGCTTTTTTCCACCTAGTTTCAAGAACTTTATTCTTGTTTCTAGAAAAATAACTGAAACTGCATTGAAAACAAGTAGAGTTATCTCATCTCACTGCCAAGATTATCAGACCGACTATGAGATGATTTGTTAGATGGACATTTTCTTGCACTGTCGGAGAGGAGACCCCATCTTTGCTGCTTTCAGCCCTTCATTTTGTTGTTGTCATACACATTAGCTAATTGGGTGACATCGACTGACTGGTTCAATCTAATAACGGAGGGTTTCACAGCAGGAGGAAGCCTCACACGGCTCCATTACTGGGCTGTAAAGAGCTAGCCACAGCTCACTACTAATTAGCTTGCTCTACAGGAGTTCATTACATTGATTTGTACAGTGAGCTTAATCTCCACTTTCTGCTGTTTGTGATTAGGCTCAACGCCAGTTCAAGTATGGAAGATAAATAATAGATAAGGTGATGATGATACAGTGTGAGATATGTAAAGCATCTTTTTATTTTTCTACATGAATCAATCGAACATGGACATTAATCCATCCCTTTAATCTAAACCTCGCAAATCTCTCCAGAATTCCCAACACATTATAACTTTCTGTGTGTTTTTTGGGATGGTAGGTGAATTTAAAGTGTATCCTTTTATATGCTAAGTAGGTTTTGTGACTCTTTCAAACGCCAATAGCGTAATCGTGAGTGTGAAAATAAGAATGTTCTGCATTTCTGAAGAGTAGATTTTTTTTGGAGATGAAACAATTTCATCTCTTGGCTGTGAAGATAAATCATGGCTGCCGACCAAAGAGAAGGGTTTGTAGTTCCCTCTCCTCTCTGTCGAGTATTTTTTTGTCTGGGAAATTGTATTTTTGCCCAGGTGAAAAGAGTGCTGAAATATTTAGTAGGAGTGCAGTTACTTCAGTGAGATTTCACTCAAGTAAAAGTATGAGTCAAGGAATTTGCTAAAGAAATTATGCAAGTGAAGTTCTCACAAGGTCATTTTTCAACCAAAATCATTAGGATCAGCATAATTAGTCATTTTCTGCCTCTGTGTTTTTGTTGACTGTTTGATGAGCTTGTTCCACACTCCATCCCATCAGCATCCTATCCATGCTGCCTGTTGTAGCAGCATCTCTGTTAATGCCTTGGCATCTGGTGTGATTGACACGGTGCCACCAGACGTCCTGTTAGGCAGAGAGACAGAGAGGTCAACACAGGGGTTAATGTCTCCACACTCACTGTGGCTTACTGTGTGTGTGTGTGTGTGTGTGTGTGTGTGTTTGTGTTCTGTTGTACTTATGAGGCCCACATGTCCTCACAAGGATAGACAGATGAGGAAAATCCTCCAAAGTGAGGACATTCTGCCAGTCCTCACTTCTCTAAGGGTCTAGTTAGGTTTAGGACTTAGGGTTAGGTTAGGTTAAGGGTTAAAGGATAAGTTCGGTGATTTTGGAGATATATATAATTTGTCTCTTACATACTTGAACCCACAGAGAATATTGACTCCAGAGTCAGCTGTCGGTTGAAACAGCGGGCTCCATTGCCTCTTGCTGCTAACAATGAAACATTTTGTACTATTTTGCGCGTGAAGTAACACCACTTCCCCAGCGCATAAATGGACCGGTCCATTACAATTTGAGATGTTTGGAGGATTATATACATGCCGAATTTACCAGAACACACTACCGAGTAGTAATAAAGTCTCAAATTATATTTTCCGATGTGTGTTTTTTACCAATAAGTAAGGCAAAAACATTGCCAGATATTTGAATGGACCTTGGTGTGGTAGGAGGGCCTTCAAACAACAACAAAAACGCACAGCCTCGGCCCGCTCCTGTGTTTCTGAATGCAGAAATCTACTGTAGCACCGTGGCTGTTCACTTTGTTTCACTTACCACCATTCAGCAACCTCTGCTGATATTTACTAGTCATACTATGCTTCAGTAAAGCAGAAATATTACACATTTAACCTTTAAGAGGGTGATAACCAGGAAGAGCAGGTAACCGCTGTGCTTCTGAGGTGTGCTATCCATTTTGTGTCCAGAGAGTGGGTGGTTCAGGGATTCTCTGATTCTGTCTTTATTTTAGTTTTTTGCATAATTCAGGCTTTTCAGACAGAGTGCTGTTCAGTTCTAAATCACTAAATTGAGAGTCCTGTTTTGCTGGGTTTTGGTCACAGCGAGGGTTCACGACCAATCTACAAGAAACGGCTTCTTCAAAGGAGCGAGGGCTTTGTGGTTGCACATCAAAGCCAGGGCAGCAAGTACAGACAGGAGGAAGAGGGGTGGGGGGGGAGGTTTTGTAGTTGTGTGTGGTGGGAGCAGTGGGTGTGACGAGCGGAGCGGTGATGAAAAATGCAGTGTGTGCATTAGCGGCGCTGTCAAGGCTAAAAACAGAACGTTGCAATGGGACCGGCCCCAGGGATGCTCTGTTACTCCACTGCGACGTCACACGCGCGCCGGCAGCCAATGGGACGCCTCCCTCCCCGAGTTGTTGTCACCGGACACTGACTCCCAGTCAGCTTTCTGTCTCGCTCGCCGAGGTTTAGGATGTAGTGGGGCCTGACCGACCCGCGGGTTATAAATCCTATCCCTCTGTCGATATTGGGGAGGAAAACTCATGATGGTTGCATTAAAAGATGACAGAGTCCTTGGAAAGTATCCCTCAGTTTTTGCTGTCAAGGAGTATTTTTGGCAAAAAACTACACTGAAGGCTATTTGACAACTCAGTATTACTTAAATCAACACTGAAGTCCTCTCTCACAGTTATATATTGTAGTGAATGATATGAGCATTAATCAGTGATTTTGCCAAATTCTGTTGTTTTGTTGACAAACTCTCAGCCTAAGTTTGATTCCATAATTTACAGTAAGTGAATATTAAAGCATTTTAAACCCAGGATCATGGTGTATATTTACAAAATAGCTTCAGTGGTCTGTAAACTTTAGATAACCCTTGGACCTGTGCTCATAAGCAGCTATAGCTTTCCACTGCAGGCCGTCCTGGCTGGGCTCTACCCCTCTGCTCCTGGCTGAGTTATGAACCTGACAGAGCCACATGTTCACAAGCACTTAAGGGCAGTCTAGAAGATGCATGTCTGCAAACGTGTCTGCGCGCATGCACACACACACACACACACACACACGGTGGTGAGGACTTGGTGAATTATTCATTAAATATGAGCTCATGATTTTCCCCAACATAAACCCACTGACTCCTGAGCAAAGAGTCCTCCATTTTTCATCATCATCTCTCACTGTGTTTGGATTTTGAGAAAAGAGAGAAGAAGATATATAGAGGAGTAAAGGGGATGGATGGATCAGTGGCTCCCATACGCTGAATTACAAACGCCTTGAGTACTTTTGATGGCTGGATGGTGATTGGACTGTGGGTTGGTGATTTCTCTCCCTCTGTCAGCCACTATTGTCAAATGTGAAAGGGTTTGCCAGTGCAATCAGAGCTCTCCCACATAGTCGTTGAGATATACTGGGGCTGCTGCCAACAGTAAAGCAGTTTTTGGTCAAAATAGGCATGAACATGTATAGCAAGATGGTAAAACGACTCCAGGGGAACAATGACACACGAAGCATGTGTGCATTTAAGAAACAAACAAACTCCACAGCACGATTGGCTGGGAAAACGTAGGTGAAAAATTGAGATATTATACCTTAGAAAAATCCAGATCCAGCAAAGACTGTGAGACATTTGAAATTAGATGAAATGGAAGGTGCAACACCGTTCATGTTTCTCTACCATCTTTACCTTTTTATCTTTACCATCTCTATGCTCTTCATATAAAATTAAATGGCATTTTATATGAAGAGGACTATTCCAAAACACTATATATCCATTTTGGGGGAAAAAAATACCTTAGTTCTAAAATATACAGGGTCAAGTCTGTAAAATGTTGTGATTTTTCCAATCAAACCAATCTACTATCCTTTAAAAAGTATCATAATTTGATATGCTGCAAAGTTATGGTTATGCAAGATAAATGGTTATATGGTTAAAATACGGTTCTGTTTTTTTTTTTCGACCAATCATTTGTAGTAAGTGTCCCTTTCTTTAAAATTAAACTAATATGAAATTCAAATATACAACACACAGTCACGCCTGGGCCTGGATTTCTATGCTTTGTACATGTCAGAATTATAATTTTTCCATATTTCTCTTTTTGATGGTGTTATGACGGGTGAAGAAATAGAGAAGGGAAAGGGGGAGTGGCGGGAAGAACAATGGAGAGAGGGAGAGGGAAAGAGGGGATGAAAGTAAAACAAAGGGCCTGCGCCAAGGGAGTGGTAGAAAGCGCATCCATCCCTCTCTCCCTCTGTCCCTCCTCCATCTCTCCCTCCTGCTTCTCTTGCTCCACCTCTCCCCTTTTTCCTTTCTCTCCTCCATCCCTCCTTCTCTCCTTCCCCTAGCTCTCTCTCTCTCTCTCCTTTACTAATTCCTGTTTTCAGAAGAATGTAATGGGAGCAAAGGGGAGATCGTTGGCTGGCTGTCCGCCTCTGTAAAGGACACCGGAGGGCGATCGAAGGGAGGTGGGGGGGGGGGGGGGGGGGGGGGTAGAGAGAGAGAGAGAGAGAGAGAGAGAGAGAGAGAGAGGGATGGGTGGAGGTGGATGGAGGGAGGGAGGGGAGAGCAGTACAGGGTATTGTTTCTCCCTCTCTTCCCACAAGGATAACACGATCTGTACTGGATATGACAGGGATGCTTACCATTCCCCAGCTAGCAGGCTGACACACACACTCACTGTCTCACACACACACACACACACACACACACTCCCTCTCAAACACACACACACACACACACACACACACACTAGGCTATGAGCAAACCAAAACAAAGAGGGGGAGAGTGAACTGAAGGGAGTCAGTAAGGAATTATTTGATTACTTACCGACTCTCTTCTCTTCTTTCATTTCTTCTTCACTGGACACAACATGACACTTGACAAGCATTAGTGTTTGTGCTTCAGTATAGTAAAGTGCATGTTGATATTTTTAATGCTGTGGATGCTACATTATACAGCACATGTATTGTAGATAGTGTCTAATGTTAGGATTCTTGTGTATGCATTTTCTAAATAAATGTCAGTTTTGCTACTCTCTAATACTGCTTGATAAAACACAATAGTGATTCAGCCTATCCCCAGCTGATGAAAGCTGGTAGTGTCTTTCTCGGGAAAAAATCCTCTGGCGCACAGGAAGTGATGCGTTTTACGTTTCTGGCAGCAGCAACAGCGGTTTGTTTGGGATAAACAGAAGAAGAAGAAGTGGGTAGTTAGCATGAGCAGCGATAGCCGCCATGGCTGAACAGACAAAGAAAAGAGAAACTCAAACTGCATCAACAGAAGATATAACAGTCCCGCCCACACTGTTTGATTGACAGGTGATCTCTGGGAAGTGCAGTGCAGAAAGATGAGAAAGATGTCACCAAATATATATATATATATATAAAAAAAAAAGAATCTCCACTTTATTATGATTACCACTTAAGCAGAAGCATTAGTATGAATTATAGTTGCTGTTTCTGATTCTGTATGCACTAAAGTTGTAGGTTTCAACAGTACACAGTATGGTTAGGATGTAAGATACTGAACAGATTTCAGACAGCAGTTTTTCCTGGGTCCACAAACACAAACTACCAGTCTAGTAAACTTACTTAATACCTTGTTCACTTGAATAGGGAACCATCCATCCATTAACACTGCAGTGTTTCTCTGATCCTATATCAAACTCCACTCTCCTCTCTCTGTCTCCCTCTTTCCTCCTCCCTTTGCCTCTCTCTCTCTCTCTCTCTCTCTGTTGCTGTCTCTCTCTGTTTGTCTGTCTCTCTCCCAGATAAAAGAGGATACTGGGCCATCTCTCTCTCTCTCTTTCTCTCTCTCTCTCTCTCGCTCTCCCACGCCTGCAGGGTTTATATTGATCCATGAGACTTAAGAAAGAGAGAGAGGAGGGGGAGATAGTTCCTTTCATACAAATTAAGGCAGTAATTCTCAGATTATTTCCTTGAGGGGCTCATTGGACACATAGGTTCCAATATTGCTTTACAAGTTTTTAAAGGGATACGTACTCCTTGATCAGCTTACCACTGTGCAGGATAATGACAAAAGCCTGGAAAGCCAGCAAAGCATCATCAAAATGCATTGTACCGCACCAAAGACATGAAAATACCAGCCATCTTCTCATCAAACAACAGTAAAATGACCAAGAAGCGTATTTGCTAAAAAACATTTTGGTATTCCTGTAATCTCACACAGTTCAGATTTGTAAACATGAACAAGTGTTTCTTAGATCTGCGACGAGAGCGAGGGCTGTAATTTGTAATCACAGAAATCACGCACAGAATCGCCTCTGCATTTATTTATTTTTAGTCGATTCGGTCTTCAGGCCCCCTCTGAACACATGCTGTAATCGGTGATGTCATCAACAGCCTCTCTGGAGCGGCTCCAGGGACGACGAGAGCCACATGATGATTTTCCAAGGTCATGGACACACTTTCTAGTTCAGTGTTGTTAGCATCACCATGGGGAAAAAAAAAGTGTAAAACCTCAAAAGAACTTGTTTGAGCCTGCTAAAGTCAGTCTCCAATTCACTGTAAATGGAACAGCTCCAGAAAGTGTCATGACACTTCAGATAAAGGCTGCACAGTTAATTAACGTATAATTATTAGGGATGGGACAATATGCTTATCTCACGATATGACTCGATACGCGATATGGGGTTCAAGTTCTCCATTTCAATGGAGAGTTTATGAAATTGTGATTACTACAGCAGAATAAAATGGAGCTAATATCGCAATTCGTTTTTCTTCTGCCCCACGATACGTATTGTCACATTTTTGTATTGCGATATATTGAATTTCGATATATAGTCCCATCACTAATAATCATTTATCAAGATTTAAGTTTCCATCATTAATATTCATGGAATATTGGTGTTTCAGCTCTGTTGAAACATGGTGTTGATAT
Organism: Centroberyx gerrardi; assembly: GCF_048128805.1. NCBI lineage: Eukaryota > Metazoa > Chordata > Actinopteri > Beryciformes > Berycidae > Centroberyx > Centroberyx gerrardi. The sequence continues at coordinate 18,003,110 of NC_136020.1, read as the reverse complement.
AAGTTGCCAAAAGTGCTGTAAAATAATTTGGTTCCTCAACAAAAAATCTGATTATCATTCTAACTATCGTAACTACAGACTCTTGGTTCTGTGTTTTCATGTTTTGGGAGGCGGTCAGTTGTTCATGTTGACATGTATTGATTGAGCTGTCCAAAAATCAGACAATACATATTTGAATTCCCTTCCAATCAATAACTTGGGTACAGCATCCTCTTACATTCCCAGTGTTACCTCACTGCTGCCTTACATTTATTTCACTTTAAGACATTTTCAATTGCAAATTGATCGACTGAACTCTTGTTTTGTTATCATAAATTCCTGTAAAGAATCAGTGTGTACATACCCATACAGATAGACAGTAACATTATGATAGGGCAACAAAATGTCTAGTTTCTTTTTAAAAAAAAATGTCATTCTAATGAGTGAGATATGAGAATGTGTCATTAGCAAGGATTTGATCAAATGTAAACCTTACAGTAAACGCTGTCCACCGGTGTGTATCTATAGCCGTTGAAGGAAGTTCCTGTATGCACTGTGAACTGTCTTCAGATGACAGAAAGGGGTTAGAAAGGTTAGGGAATGCCTGCTGCTAGCCTGGGTTTTAAATTAGACCGCCTGCATGGAAAGAGAGGGAGATAGCCATTAAATAATGATGCGTGTGTGCGCTTTTGTGTGTGTGTGTGTGTGTGTGTGTTTCCTGCATGTAGTGCAGTATAATTGGCAGTGAACTGACCTTGATTCAGAGTACTGGCAGCCCTCCTGCATTCAGTCATCCAGCGAGGGCCTGGGACACACACACACACACACACACACACACACTGGCATCCACACAGCCTATTGTCAGCTACCTGGCAGTGATATTTAGCATGTCCCGCCTATCGATCTAACCAGACCTCATGGTGGGAGGTTAGCACTGAAATGAGTAGGAACAGCAGCAGTAGGAATCTGCAGGCAAACTTTTCTGTGAAGGTTTGAAGGTTTAAGCTTTGTTAGTGTAGTCTGAAGCCAATTCGACTTTGCTACAGTGGTAAAAATAGACCCATAACACGAATCTGGAAGTTGACATGTCATGCAGTTTATCATTAGGCTGGAACACAGTTTATAATTCTCATTTATAACATCATTCTGCAGGGTGGTTAGACTGTGGTTGACAGTATTATTACAGTCATTCACATATTCACAAGGCTTCACAGTCTGACAGTTTCAGAGCCCAGAAATAGCTCAGTGGGATAAGCGCTGCTCTGTTTGCTGGTTTTACTGTCCTCGCCTATGACTCTGATAGTAGGCTTGATGCTTGAGGAAGTGTTGTTCAGGCAGCAGAATGGTCAAGTAGTTAGACTGTATTGTTACCAAAAGAGCACAGGTTCGACCC